>NW_013668665.1:132301-137075 GCF_000517525.1 Limulus polyphemus | reverse complement strand
CAACCTTTATAACATCCGCTATAAATCACAGTGATTCACACACTTTACTTATGGTGCCTACTGTTCCCTTGACTCAATTATCTGTCTCTACGATCTATCTATATCTCTTCAATCGCGCTGGTTTTTTCTCGCCAGGCTTATATGCTAAAAAAGAGGGCGCCTCGAACAAACCTGGGCCTCCCCGATAATTGATGATCCTACGAGAAACTCCAGCGCGCATGCTCCCATAGTCACGTGACTTCCGCTGTCGTAACAGTATTTTCCAATTTATCCTTATTTTTACTCATTAAAACACCCAAAAAAGGTAAACAACCATTTATCTCAACTTTATAATTAAATGCTACAGAGTTATCAATGTTATTAAGGTATTTAGCTAAAATTAGCTAGTTCACCTTTACCATACCGCCAAATCAAAAATGTGTCATCCACTTACCTTAACCAAACTTCAAGTGTTTATCTGCTTTTTCTAGTGCTTCACTTTCAAAACTGTCCATAAATAAATCCCACAATAATGGAGATAAAGGAGAACCCATAGCTAAACCCTCGTTCTGTTTATAAACTTTGGTATTAATTTGGAAAAATGAGTTTTCAACACATATTGTCAAATAATGAAAAAATTAAAAAAACAAATAAATATTTTTTCCAATATACAAACCGATAAATAAAGTCAGCCAAATTGTTAATGCAACTAAAGATAAAATTGATTTAATGGAAAAATTTGGCATATATAAAATAGTATGTGAATGTAAAAGGTTTATATAGGACAAAGTAGAAGAAATTTAAAATTCAGACTGAATGAACATAAAATAAATGTAAAAAATAATATTATTATTATTTCACCTTTAGCAGAACATGTTATTGAAACATTCAATTGGAAAAAATTGTTATACCAACGGAATTAGCAAAATGACCCCCCCCCAAAAAAAAAGAATAAAAATTAATTCACCAGAATAGCAATGTTTCAAATTTAAACCATTTCTCTATATGAAGAACAAAATCAAGCAACAATATTTACTAACCATATCTCATGAACTAATTTGTTTCAAAAGCAAGAAAAGCATTTTATTTAGTGATGAGACCACAAGGTTGAAACTCATGTGACTAGTTATTACCATAAATCAACAAAATCTTTAACAACATTAATATCCGTATGTAACCACTAGGGAAAGCTTGAGTGTTGGATATACAAGACTATTTAGTGTAAGTATTATTATTTAATTTATTTTGTGACTTAATATTTAATGATTGTTTAGTTTTAATGACGTCAGTGTTGTAGGTTGTTTGTTTTTAAAAGCCTTAGTTATGACAAATTTCATTATGTAACTCTGTATGAGTAGTACCTTGTGTATGCAGTTAGATTGTTGTAATTCCATAGTGTAAAATTTGTT
Organism: Limulus polyphemus; assembly: GCF_000517525.1. Lineage (NCBI taxonomy): Eukaryota > Metazoa > Arthropoda > Merostomata > Xiphosura > Limulidae > Limulus > Limulus polyphemus. The sequence continues at coordinate 135,687 of NW_013668665.1, read as the reverse complement.
TGTACATACGTTTTATTTCTTTTGAGAATATTTTATTTTAAAAGAAGTGGGTTGTATGCTGTCCGTTTATTGTTCGAATTTATTACCAACAAGTCACATATATCTACTGTAGAATTCAAGCCCATATACAAAACCCCGACATTGTGTCAATTTTATAATATTTACATACTCAAAATCAACTTGCTCTTAAAATATATAGTTGAGCTAAGTGATAGAAGAAATGACAAATGAACAATAAACAAAACCACAACAAATAAAAGTAGGATTCGCTATTTCACAAAATGAAAGATAGAAGGAATTATAAATTAACGGTAAACATAACTATAACAAAAAGTAGAATATGCTATCTCACAATAGTGTGGCGTGCGTTCATCTTCTGGTATTGGTAAAGAGCTAATAAAGATATTCTGACCTGGCGTAATCCAAATAATTCACTCTTTGTATTCTACTTATCTATATCACTGCAAAAACAGTCGAATTTATCCAGTGTGATAACAAGTGAAACTAGTGCAAATAGCTTAATGCGCCGTGAAAAAAGAGTACGTGAATTTTGGTCTTCTCACTTTCTGTTTGCACAGCTATGAAAGTAAGTATCTTTGTTATTTAATTGGGATTTGATACTGATAGCCACCGTCTGCTTATCTTTGAAATTAAATACGTAGTTTCTTTCTCTCGTTTTATAAACAATAATACCTGTTGTTTAATTAACACGTCTGGTGTACGAGGTTGAAACTGACTGAAAGTGAAACTTTGAAAGCAGTCACGAGTGTTCCGATACTACTACTAAAGTACTAGTTAATATCGAAAGTACTCCCATCGTATTAATTAAATAGAAAGTCAGAAAGGTACTACCAGTTACAGATAAAGCAAATAATAATAAAATAAAAAAAATTGAGAAGAGCAGATATAGTGTTAATTGTAAATGTTAGGCACTTAAGTCGTTTCCTATTTTTATATGTTAAATGTGCAGTGGCACTCTCCAACACACATAAAAATTATAATGATAAATAAAAATCCAGTGGGGAGACTGATAATTGACATTATTTTATACGTTTACTAGCTGAGTGAAGGTACCTGTTAAAGTAGCAAAAATTGTATAAAGAACAATGTCAGATATTGCTCCTTATTCTTCAGTTGTTAAATTACTGATGTTCTTTGTAGATTCTAATTGCATAACTTGCTTTGTGGAAGGTAATAAGTTATTCAGAATAACATAGCAAAAATTACGAAGTTAACAATCAGTTCACTATTCAGAAAAATTGGAATTATATTTTATTATTATTCACATTTAAGGAACCATCACAATAAAAGTAAAAATCAGAAAAGAACGATTTCTTGTCCTATTTGCAGCTTATACTTGTAAAATTCATTATGAAAAATTGCAGATATTTATGTTGAATAACAGTGAAGCAGTATTGATAATCCTTAGCTCACATATAGGACTGGAAAAATTTAGTTAAACCTTAACTGATTGAGTACTTGTGTCTATCAATGTAATGCTAAATGTCTATATAAACAGTGTAACTTTGCCCTTTTATTTTTTTTTCATCCCTATTCCTTGGCAAAAACCCTTAAACAAAATGGGCAGTGTATATTGTCAGAAAATTTGGGTGATGGATGCTAACATACACACACACACAGTGGATCATCTTTACAATAAGATTGTTATTATTAATTTATAAGTTTCATTACATCATTAACTTGATGATGGTGGCTTGTGACACAGTGACACACAGTTGATTGCAATAGCATAAAGGCAACAAGGGCCCAGTGATCCTTCCTTGAGAAAAAATAAAAACTCAAAAAATGTATTTGTTTTCAAGAAATTATCCTATCTTCCCTTACAAAAAAAATGTACAGTCATTCTTTAGAAAAAATCAAATAGCTATGAAAAGTAGTTTTTTTGGACCAATGGCTATAGTATTTTTTTAGTTACACTGTAGTAAATACGTAACAATTCTATAGAAATCTTATACTAATTTTGCAGTTAATTTATAGAGATTCTGTAAAAATTCCAAACCCTTCTTTAGATATTCTATAGAGACAGTATAGTCTTTGTGTAGTTAAACAGTATCAATTCAGTAGGAAAGCAATAGACCTTTAGTTAACTTGTATTCATTCAATTTCAATAGAGTATTAGAAATGTTATTGCCCTTCCATGGATATTATATAGAGAAGGCATAGCTTTTAGTTAATATACAACCATTCTATACAAACTTTACACCATTTTTAGTTATTCTGTAGCCTTTCTATGAAAATATTACAGCCTTTCTGTAGGTATTCAGAAACCATTGAGTAGCAAATTATAGTCTTTCTTTAGATAATTTCTAGCCATTCAGTAAATGAACTATAACTTTTCTTTAGTTCCTCTGACCACTTCTATATCTACTAAGCACCCTTCTACCTTTCTTCTCTAGTTTCAGTACTAAATTAATTATTCTATAAACAAGAAAAGGTAAGATAAAAGAACCAATTTATTTTCTTACAGGTTTATGAAATACAGTTATAACAGGTTACTTAGTTTTATTTTATAAGCTTTTTCTTCTGAATTTAATTGGGTCATCAAATTGGTGTGTGATCCATTCTGTAAAAGACCTATTTTAAATTCCAGATTTAACATCAATCAAACTTTGACTGCATTACAATATCATAAGAGCAATTTTAACTAATAATGTATATACATATAGAATTTATTTTTCTCCTTAAAAATTTTGTAACATTCCAGTTCCTTTACTCCCATTGATAATAGACTAAATGGGAGTAGAGGAAGTGGGAATAAACCTAAAAAATACAGTCATCAGGTTTTCAAATATAGAGTAAGGTTTAGATACAAAAATCACTTTGGCACAGTTTTAAAAACTAAGCAGTTTTGTATTTATACTGTTTACAATATGATGCAAAAGACTTTTAAAACATTCACAGATCAATATTTTGTATGTACATGCACATATACACTACATAAAACTATCCTAGATTGTTCTCAAGAAATATAATACTACTTTACATGTACAGTAAAGTGGCATACTAAGTTTACAGAAAATATATAAAACATTTATTTTGGTATATGATTGCATTATAGTACAGTAATTGGGAATAGATGAAATGGGAATAAACCAAAAATTTAATGTTTTCTGAAACACGTTGTTACCACAAGGTTGGTGATGCTTTACAGGGAATACTTCTATCTGTGTGTCTCTCTCTCCTGAAATCCTTATTAAGTTGGGGATAACAGAAAGTGTTCAGCCAATTTACTCCTGGTTAGTGCCCATTGTTGAGAGTTGGGGTTTTTTGCGTAAGTACGTTGTTTAGGTACTAATTACTAGTTAAGTTAATTTTTACCTTACGGTACGTTAGTTTACGTAACTTTAACGTAAAGGGTAAAAAAA
>NW_013668665.1:122095-132291 GCF_000517525.1 Limulus polyphemus | reverse complement strand
GTTTTTTTGCAAGACTGTTTTGGCAATATATGTATTTTTCCTTCGATGTTGTACTTCAGGGAAAAAAAAGTGCAAGGTGTGATCCTGTCTTCACAACTGGCAAGCACCTGCTGCCCTTGTTTGTAGTAACCCATTGCATGGTCTATAAGTTTGGGACCCTATGTAGATGGTAGAATATTCCTGTTTGGTCCATACATCTCTCTGGTATTCTTTCCCTACATCTATACCCCCCCCCCCCCACACACATTTCTTCTAGTGAAGCAATGGGAGAACCCTTTCCTCCCCACTCCTAAGCCACTGGTAAGGTCAATTTTGGTTGGTGTAAGCCCTAAGCCCACTAGTATGAGACCCAGTGGATGCACTCCTGTATTGGAAGTAGGTTTGGGGATGTTTATTTGGAATTAGTACAGGCCAACCATACACTGAAAACCAGACCATACATTAATTGTAATTAAAGGATAAATATTTGTCCAGCTTAAGAACTGGTTCAAGTCATTCTGTAATACCTCAACATCCTCAGTATAGCTAGAAATATGCAAGCCTAAAATTTAATGTTATCAGCAAATTTTACTTATTATGTCTCTATCAATATCATTAATGTAAGTAAAGCAAAGATCCATGCACTGACACCAGAGGTACTCCACTAGTAACAAGTGTCCTATTTGATAGGACTCCATTAATAACAACTTTGTGTTTTCTTCCATCCAACTACCCAAAATTCCAATTAACTAGTCTTTCCCTAACTCTTATTTTTGTCAGATTCTTAATCAATCTTTCATGTGATGCCTTATCAAAAACTTTGAAAATAAATGTACATCAATTTCACACCCATTCATTTCTGTAGAAAACATGTAATATTCTTAAAGAATGATAACAGATTGCTAAGGCAAGATTTCCATTTGATGAAACCATGTCGGCTTTCATTTATGACATCAAATTCACTAAATTAATTATGTAAAGCTTTTTTTATCAGATTCTCTAAAATATTTTTCACTATAGAAGTAAGAATAACTGGTCTATAATTTTCAGAGAAATTCTTATCACCACCCTTTAAAAATAGGCACTTGTTCACTATCTGTTGATTTACCAAAGGTGAATTACTTACAGGACATAATGTGATCTGGGATCTCCTCTAAAACTCTGGTGAACCTTTTTCTGGTCATGGTGCTGTATCTGTTTTTATTTTCAGTCTTTCTACTTACCACAAAGAGATTAAGTTTCAGATCAATTCCAGTATTTCTCATAATGATATTGACAGTTAAAATATTATTATTATGTTTTTTTTTAACAGGCTGATTAACAGCAGTGGAGAATGGCACTTTACAAGAGTTTAAGAGGGGAATAGGAGATTTGCAAAACAATAAACTATGGTTTTTGCATTTGTAGGTGTCTTATAGGTATGGTGTGGAAATAACAAATTTTCCCTTAATGTCTGTGAGGCTAAGCAATGTTAAGGTTCCCATACATAGTTATTCTAGCTAATGTACCCATTCAATGCATGAGGAAGACACAAGGGCATCAAGGAGTGACTTATTGGGGTTAGACCCAAATGTCAACCCCTTTGTCCCTCCCTAAAAGACCCTATGGTTATGTACCAGTTTTACTGAAAATTGGTCCAATGGTTCACCAGTTATAAGTGGACATTACATGCATACACTTTTATTAATGATAGTTTAGATAGATTAGTAACAGATTGAAATGCAGAGCAGAATTATTCACATGTACTAGTATAATTATGTGTTGAAATTGTCAAATGGATGTAATAAATTATATGAAATTTTGTGCCACAGTTTTATAGATTGTACAAATTGTGCCATGAATTGAATGCTTTGCAGAATAGTAAACCTCCATGTACAAAGAGCTTGTTGAGAAGTTTTGCAACTTGTTTAGCTGTAATGATGTCTAATGCCAGTGAAAGTGCACAGGTTTTCCTATGAGTATGAGGCATTTCTCCATTTCAATAGAATATAATTTGAAAGAATGAAAAATGTTCTTCTGTTATTTTCTGATCTTAGAGTAAAATACTATAAATGAATGGTCTGCTATAACACAGACATTTTTTTTTTCTTCTCATGAGCATGTATATGATGTGTTTGTTTAATGAGGTGCAATAATTGTACATATTACAATAGAAAATAAATGAAAAATACATAATTTATATGCTATATGCCAAACAGCTAGTTTTATGTGTTTTGTAAGAGTTATATTTCTACTGTTTTTTAAATGTTAGTTTAATTAAGAATAGTTATTAAAATGTTTTATCTATATATGTGTGTGTGTGTGTATATATATATTAATATGTTTTATTATAAACTAGATGTGATTCCTAGTGAAATTATAAACCAATTAAAGGTTAAATACTACTTTATTCAGTATTTGAGTTTAGCTAGTAGTTTGCTGTAACTACATGTTGTTATGTTCTACCATATGAAATTCTGACATAAGTTCTCAACTTTGTGGATTGCTTTAACCTTTATTTATTTATTATATTTACATGTAAGAATCGAGCAGTTACTTTTATTGTTTCATTTCTGTGTTGTGGATATAGTGAATTAATTCCTTAATCTTTATTTGCAGGTTGTTTTTATTCTGGATTAAATTAAAGGTTGAGCATTATTCAGATATTCTGAAAGGAACTTTTCATCATATTGGACATTGTTGTGAAGAGTACTGCTATCTTCTGGTATAAGTTTGCAAGTTTATTGGAAAACACAACAGTGATAAGAACTTAAGAAGGAAACAAACCAGAAAGATTAGAAATTAAGTTTAACTTGTTGGACACTTATGAGTAAAACAGCCCCTGTTTAAATTTGGTGTTGCAAAATTCAGTTTTAAAATGGCAAGTATGTTTAAGAACAAAAGAACCACTCTTGAACGTGTGGAAAAATTCATTTCACCTCTATATTTTACGGATGCAAATTTGTATGGAAAATTATATAATGAGAGTATAAAACTTTCTGGATTATACTGCTGTAACTTACCAGCAAAAGAAAAAATGACCTTTAGTCAAGTACTGGAACAAGGTGAATTTGTTGAAGTAAAAATAGGAGAGTCCTTTGGTCCAACATGGGCTACTCACTGGTTTCGAGTAAGTATTGCTTTATAATGATTGCACTAGATATAATTTTGTATTGCAGCATGTGTAATAAACAAATCAAACTAAAGTACTTATTTTAATGAAATTTTTTTGTTATTACTGGTATGTTGTGTTTATATGCAACATCTGTAGTTAAAGTAATACCACTTCATAAGAGTACAGGAAATGTTTACTTGTTTATCAGTATGCACTTATTTAAGTACACAGTATGATTCTTTTAAATTAAGTAATCACATAATCGTGAATCAAACAAATGAAGTTAGTGTTGTTGTTGCTTACAACCAAGTTAGAGCCACATATATATTTTATTCATGTAGAATAATATGCCTCTTTGTTTCCTATATATAAACTGCACATTCATTCCTATGCTTTGTAAATCTACAATTTAATATTAACTGGGCATCATATTAATTAGTAAACACAGTTCAATATTGGTCAGCTTCTGATTGATTGTCTGAAGTTGGAGTTTTCATATTACAGCAAGTTTGAAACCTTAGAATCCACAAACCAAACCACCAGAGAAATATGTGAAATTCTTTAGTTGTTGCTGATGGAATGCTTCTTTTTAATTCTGGTAATGCAAATTGTGTTAGAAGAGAGCTAGGCTTTTTTCTAGATGTCTCTTTCCCTGATTGTTTAATGCTTTTTTTCTTATTGTTAGACTACTTTTCTCCTTTTCTTGTGCCTATATATTTATTACTTTCATGGAGAAGATAAAATTTCTTTTAATTGCATCTGTAAATGTCTTCTTAATCATAAACTTATAGGATATTGACTTGTTTTTATCAACCTCATGCCACTTGTCTGTGATATAAGAGTGCTTTAGGTGCTGCATTATGAACATTGTTGTATATGGACATTCCAGTCAATGCCATTTTGCATTTATGATTCATGAAGCCAAAGAATACAGTCTGTCATTTTCTACAAATTCTTGGATGGTTCCATTAGAAAATTGCAGTTATCAAATACTGTAGTGTGTGTAGCTCAAAAGAAGTTTGCTTTTATATTTTGAGTTTTTGTAATCCAAAGACAGCAAGAGGTTTGAGATGTGATTCATTCTTCACATTTCATGTGACATGATTTTAGAAGTTGTTTTATAAAGATTGTGTAAATAAAATAGGGGAGGAGTTGTTTTGCTTGTCAAAAATGATTTAAATACTTATGAAAGATGTGATAGTTCAGAAATTAGTCAAATTTATGTGTATGTGTGGGCTGAGTTGTTAAATTGGAAGGAAAAGATGTTTATTAATATTTCTTACAGGCCTCATGAACTGAAATTGAAAATGATAGGAATGTATACAGGTAGGTGTACTATGTAGGTGAATCTCATTTAATGCTGCCTTCTATTTGCAAAATTTTTTTTCACATGCCAGAAGCCTTTCACTTCCACATACCTCTTGACTCACATGGTTTAACTGATTCACACATGAAGTTTGTCATGCGACAAACCTTCAAAAATAGACGTGCCCTAAACACACATGACTCCCTCTATTCTGTTCTACCTAACTATCACTCCTTGTTTGGCAGTGCATGTGTTCAGATGTTTTATTTAGTGCTCTCTTTGAATTTTAAAGTTTCTTATCATTTATTTTCCTGTTTCCTACTTACTTTAAATTTTAAATAATTATCATTTGTACCTCATTTTGTCATGGAATTATTATATTTTCTACCCAGTTATTTCTACCCAGTTTTCCATTCTTTTCTTTCTTTATCAATACACTTGTGTTTGGTTTTCATTTGCATTGTGAATTCTGATGTGCAAGTTACCACATTTGAGGTTGTACCGTCTACCAGCACATTTACTCCGGTTTCAGGTGGGGGAATTCGACCTTGGAGTTATCGGCAATTATTCCTCAAGAGATTGATCATTATTTTAGCCAACATTCTTCTTCCAATGTTGTCCAACTTCCTCCTGAACAAGCCAAATCTGTTTGGGAAAACAAAGCATTTGACAGCCTTTTTCTTCCACCTGAATTTACTGTGTTGTCCCGAGTTCCTACTGTGTGTTCCATTAGGCCTAATACAGCTTTTTTGGACATGATTTCCCAGGCATGTTCTGTTTTATCCCCTTCCCTGATTTCCTCTAATCCTCTACCTTCTTTGTTACATGATATTGCTTCCTCTCAGTATTTTGTGTTTTCACCATCTCCTGATATTGGGGTTCATGCTGAACATTTTGTATCTCATTTACATGATAGTACGGGCATGCTTTGCCCTCTGCGGGCTTTGGATCAGTTTAGTTTAACCTACCATCAAAGCGATTTCCCATTCCTTGATTCTCAGCAACTGAAATCCATTTTAGCCATTTGGGTGGACCCTGATTGTCCTTTTTCTTAGTCCCATGCTCAATTTTCTCACCTTTGTCTTGCCCTCACGTCTATCTTTCAGTATTGTCTACCACACTCCTTCTCTCCGAGACAATCCATTGAGATCCTGAGTGTTTTTCAGGGGATACATTTGCCCCAACTCTATTCTTGTTGGTACATTTGTTGATTTTGGCTCTTTCTTTACACACTGGTTCCTTTGTTCTTGGGATATGTTGGGGAGAGACATGGTTTTATCCCATATTCATTTACTATCTCCTTATTTTAGGGACTTGGCCCCTTTTCTCCATCAGTCGGTGTTTGGAGATCTTCCAGTGACTTTGGAACCCCAAGTGGAATCTATGAGACAGCAATGAACTCTTTCCTTGTTGGTTGAACGTTTGTCTCATATGAAGCCTCGACCATTCTCCTATTTCTGTTCCCCATCCTAATCCTTCCCAACCCTTACTTGTTCCTTCCACTAGGGGATCTTCTTCTCTTCATTTTATTCGATGCCAAGTGTTGTGGTGCCAACTTTATTGGTGACTACCCTGTGGGCTCCGGTTCGGTTGGTGTTTGGAGATTGTCCAGTGACTTTGAAATCCCGAGTGCAATCTGTGAGACAGCAGTTGACTCTTTTTTTGTTGTTTGATTGTTTGTCTCGCATGAAACTTCGACCATCCCCTATTTCTGTTCCCAGTCTTAATCCTTCCCACCCTTACCTGTTCTTTCCACTAGGGGATCTTCTTTTTGTCATTTTATTTGATGCCAAGTGTTGTGCCTCCAACATTATCGGTGACTACTCTGTGGGCTCTGAACCGGTTGGGTCACGTTTATTCCAGTTTGTTCATCTATGGTGATACTTTGCCAGGGATCTATGGGTCCTTCAGGTTTTATCCTAGGGACTTCTCATCCATTTCCTCTCCCCTTCTCCATTGTCTTAGATATCCATTTCCTCTATCATGTCTCAGTGTCTGGCCGAGACAGTATACAATCTTCTCTTTCAAACTTGTGGTTCACCCTTCTTTGGGGTTTTATTCCAGGCTGTATGTTGTCCTCAAGAAAACTGGAGACTGGTGGCTTGTGATCAATCTATCATGCCTCAATTGCCTCTTGGTGCTACATTGTTTTACCCTGTAGTATTTTCTCACTTACAGGTGGGTTTTTCTCCATGTTTACGGATGATCAAAGTCAATGTTTCGAATGCTTATCTCTAGGTTCCCATGTTGAGGCAGTCAAGATGCTATCTTCGGTTTTGTTCATCATGTGGTAGTTTATCAATTTTGTGCTTGCTACAGCACCATATCTCTTTTGTTGGATGGTCAAATATTTTACTGGACTTATGTATGGTCGAGGGTTGCACTACCAGCATTGCATGGACTACTGGTTTCTGTTGGTTCATTCCAAACTGTAGTTTACCCACCCCAGTTGTCTGCTTCTTTTGGAGGTGACTCAGGTCAGTTGGTTGGTCAATTTGGAGAAATCCTTCCTTGTTCCTACCCAATATCTTTCCATTTGAGTGTTTTGTTCAACACTCATCTTGGTTGGGTGAAACCTTCTCCTTTTCCACATCATTTGATGGAGCTGGCAGTCATCAACATCCTTACTACTCCCTTTATTACTGCTTGTGAGGTTCTGTCTTTTTTAGGGTATGTGTTCCTCTATGGTGGCACTTATCCGCATTGGTCATGCTCATTTGGACTCTTATGACCAATGGAATCTTGCAAGGGCTCCCTTGGATATTCCTCTTACCCTTCCTCCTTCCCTTGTAGATGATCTGCATTGGTGGTTGGACAAGGCTCATACTATGGCAGGGATTCTGCTTCTTCCCTCTCATCCAGATTTACATATTTTCATGGATGCTTCACTTCTCTTTATGGCTGGGATGGGGTGGTGTCAAGCAGCAAATTGCTTCTGGTCAATGGTCTGTGACCAAATGGTCTTACCATACCAATGTCCTGGAGATTCTTGCTGTTCATCAGGCTTTGGATCATTTTCTTCCTCTTGCTGGCAATTGTCTAATTTTGATCCATACAGTCAGTTCTACAGTGTTGTTGTATATCAATCACCAGCGAGGCACCCATTCTCATTTCCCTTGTTGTTGTATGTTGGATCTCCTTTTTTGGGGCCAGCATGCCGAATATTCATCTAATTGTGTGTCATGTTTCAAGTATTTTCAACCTTGTCATGAATCGTCTATCCTGCCCAAACAAAATTTATTTAACGGAGTGGTCTCTAGATTCTCAGGTTATCCAGTGTTAATGCACTTGGGTGGATATTCAGCACCTGGATGCATTTGCCAGTGCCCTCAGTATCCTCAGTTTTGGCCTCTGTTGCCTCATCCACTTGCTTTGGATGTTAATACATTCAGTCAGGATTGGACAGACAAATTCCTTTATGTATATCCTCCTATCTGACTCTCCTTTCCAGGGTGATTTCTATCATCCTCTCCACTCTGTGTAAAGTCTCTCTGATTGCCCTTTACTGGCTGGCCTAATCATGGTTTCCACGGCTGCTTCATCTTTGCCTCTTCCCAGCACTCCATCCCTTCAATGGCAGTTTCAGTCCATGGTAGTTCATCACACCATTTCTACCCTTCATCTTCATGCCTTCATTGTTTTTGGCATGTTCAGTTCAACCTTCTTTCATGGAGGTTTATCAACACAAGTGGAATGTTTTCTGCCATTGGTCTTTGGGTTGTGAGTTCTCCCCTGATTGTCCATTGTCCCTCTTATTACGGATTTCCTCACTTGGTTATTTGGTCAGGGGGTCTTTGGTCTCCTTGGTTGTGGGGTATCGGGTGGCCTTATCTCAAACATTTTGTTTTTCCTGGTACCATAAAGTTTTTGCCTCCCATCCCTTGTCACCCTTATTATGTTCCTTCCAAATCAGTTGCCCTCCATGGCATGCCACCCTTCTTATTTGGGATTTCAATGTGGTGCTTCACTGCCTTACTTTGCCTCTGTTTGAACCTTTGTCTTCTTGTTCCATGTTTTATTTATCCTTTAAGGTGTATTTCTTCCTTCTTTTAGCCTGTGGATGTCATTGGTCAGATTTGTTTGCCATCAATGTTTCACGTACTCTGTACCATTCCTCTTATCTTCTCCTTTACCTGGATCAATCGTTCCTTCCCAAGACTTAGGTGGCTTGGGAAGGTAATTCCTCCTCCTTGTCTCCCTTTTTTTACCATCAATTATTCTGGGTGTCTCCCCATCAGATTAGGCACCTTTCTTTTTCCCTGGTGTCTCATCTATGTCATCCTTTGGAGGAAATTCTTCAAATGGGCATGTGGACCACTCCGCATACTTTCATCTTTGTCCAGGTATATTTTAATCACTTAGATTTTTACCCAAATTGGCACTGTAAAGCCATGTTGTTTTCACTTTCATAATTTCCATGGCCACTAAATGCACACTATTCTTTACTATTACATATAGTAGAGATACAGTGTTCCACAAGATTGCTCATAGGTTATTCCTCGCAATATATTTGCTTCATAAATATACCCATTCTGGACCACATTGACCATGAATTTCATGAATAAAGCAGAAGGAGATTGCTACATATCCCTGCCATTCCTTAGATTGAATAAATGAGGGTTGGTTTACTTTTCAAAATGGGGTTTCATGGTCACCCATTGCACTGTCTCCAGTGTGTATGTTCCTCTGGATTCCACCTCATTTTCTACCCCTGTTTCTTCTAGTGGAGTAACAGAGTCCTTTCCAATTTCCAGTTCCAAACCACTGGGGTGGTAGACCATGGAGGTATCCTCCTGAATGAGAGATATACAATATAAACAATGATGAATCCATTCAGTTGAGAGTAGGGTGGTGGTGTTATTCTTGTGTAGTTGATGGGAATCCTCCAAAAAGATGCTCCATCTCTGCATGGGCTTCTCAAAGGGGATGTTGTTGCTTTGGAGTGCACTGCCATAATGATTGGGATATCTCATTCTACCCCTACATGGAAGTCAGTTCCTGGTGGTTGAGTTTTGGATTTAGAGTTGAACCAATCAACATCATGTCCTCGCACATGTAATGCGATTGGGATCCATTATCGTATTCACGCATGGATGTCTGTTCCTGTGGTCGAGTTTTGGATTTACAGCCAAACCAATCACAATATGATGTCACATATGTCGTGTAGTTGGGATTCCTCATCCTACTCCTGTATGGATGTCGGTTCCCGGCAGTTGAGTTTGAGATTCAGAGCTGATCCAATTGACCTGATGTACCCACACATGTGATATGTTGCCATATATGCAGTTCACCTCTTTGATTTGGATCCCTCATCCTACCCCCACATGGAAGTTGGCTCCCAGTGATTCAGTTTTTGATTTAGAGCTTAACCAATCACCATAAGTCCTCAAACGCATGTTCAGGAGGTGCCTAGTGCCTCACTCATTTGGCCTCTAGTGCACTGTTTTGGTGTTGTGGGTCACAATGGGTGCACTTGTTGGTTGCTACACTTCTTCAGGTGTATGTGGACCCCATGCTTAGTATTGCTGGTGCACAAATATCATAATCATTGGGTCAAATTCCTCATTACATTTGCTTGGTTGTCACATTGATGCAATGTCCCCAAAGTTTGTCCAATTGGAACCTTCCGCTATAACTCTATAATAACCCACATTTTTTTTAAATTATTATAAATAATTAAAAACAATGTTTTATATTGACACAATAAAAACTTTATTGAAGCTGTACGGCTTCCACTTTAAAATATCTCTCTACAAGAATGACGTAGATCATGTCAAAACATGTACTTGTAGAGAGATATTTTAAAGTGGAAGCCGT
>NW_013668665.1:82452-121809 GCF_000517525.1 Limulus polyphemus | reverse complement strand
ACGGCTTCCACTTTAAAATATCTCTCTACAAGTACATGTTTTGACATGATCTACGTCATTCTTGTAGAGAGATATTTTAAAGTGGAAGCCGTACAGCTTCAATAAAGTTTTTATTGTGTCAATATAAAACATTGTTTTTAATTATTTATTATAATTTAAAAATTTTAAACACAAGTGCCAGTAGTGCAAACCCACATGTTTTATCCACAGCACATTTCAGTTTTGAAAATGCTAAAATTAAATGCACTTCTGCTCAGCTGGCTAACAAAGCCAAAATGGGGAAGACAGTCCAAAGAGAAGACCCCAAAATTCACTGCATTTACCATCACAATTAATAATTTGCAGGATCATACAGTTGATCAAGTAAGAATATGTGTTTGAGAATCAGTTTTTTTGCATGTTTCAATCTATAAGGATTTATCAAGAAGAACATAACTTAAAAATATATAGAAGTCAAGATGCTAATCAAACACTACTTGAAGGAGATGACCAATTAAAAAATGTTTTTGTGAAATATTAGAAATACTCCATACACATATTGTTCCTAGATTATAATTAATTTTTAGAAAACATTTTATTAAAACATTTACTAAGATATAATTTTAAGAAAAATTAATCATTATAATCTGCCATAAGATGGGTTGGGTGGTTCGAAAATATAAAAATGAAAGATTATTTTGCATACTTGCCTCTATTCCACGACTGCTAACAATGTTGGAAATAAAAAACTGGATCAATTCTTGCATGTTTAGAGAGGCACAACTTGAACACTTAAGTATCATTATACATTATAGAGAAGGAAAAAGGAAATAGATGATATTATGGTTTTTATTCAATAACAAAAAAAGCTGCAAAAATTACTAGCAAACTGAAGGAATTTTAAATAGTGTCCTGCATATCTGAACAGCATATAACTGTAATAATAATAAAACAACAATTTATCATATCACTTATGACATCAAATTTTCCTTTCTGAGTGTTGAAAATGTCTTTTGGTGTAGTTTAACAATCAACTTCTAACAATTTCACCACCGACAATAAATTGCATGAAAATAAAGCCACGTGATTAACCCATTCACCATGGGTAGGTCAAAGTGTGCATATTACAACTTTATACAGAGTTACATTCAAAGTTTAATTAAACCACTTTATTATATATGTATATGAATAAACTCAGCATCAGAATGTAGATAATAAATCAAAGTTTACTATTATTTGAGTTTTAAGTTCTTAATTTTATAAAGAAATATTAAAAAATATTCTCAATCTCCCCTAGTATGAGAACTGTAATGCTTGCTATGTATGTCTTCCTTCCTCTCTAATTTTTTGTCACCCCTCTGAGAGTATGAAATTTAATGTAAATTACTCATTATAATGTTGTTATTGTTCAGGCACAATTTATGTAGCCTTCAATCTTATTTAGTTACAGAGCAATAAAATAGAAAATTGGACCCCTCTTGCCACACCCACCTGTCACATCCTCTCTTTCAGAACTTGCAAATAGTTCTCTCTGCCATTTAAGTCTATATTATTTATAACCAATAGAAAGCCAGTTTTTCTTTATCAAATGATATATTACATTGTTTTTTCTAATGAGAATTGTTTATTTTACTTCCTGTTCAATTTTTATTCCCACAAGGAACTCATGGACGAGCTTAACAATTTTTATCAGCTCTTGTCGCACAGTTAGAAAGTCTGAAAAATTGTGATAGTTATGGAACACTGTTTCCTTTTTTGCATGTTATTATTTTGTGTTCTTTAGTGCATTATTTAATTAAATATAAATTATTTAATGCAGTAGTACAATTAGTATAAAAAAAAAGTAGGGTTAAGTTTCATCGACAGTTGACAGCAAAAAAGATACACGTACTTTATCTACATCCGCCATCTTATCAGTGTGTGATTCTAGCTCTTAGTTCTGTGTAGAAGTGACTAGTGTTTATGAAGTTAGCACTTTCCTTATTTGAAAATGTATTTCACATCGATACCCACCTCCCTTCAAAACCTTACACTCTTCCTTCCCACTTTCAGTGTATCTCTTTTCCCTTGCCCAGAATGAATCTTTGTTGAAATGGTTGTTCTTATGGAGATTTATTGCATGTAGAGGATGTGTCACCCTCCTATTGGTGGAGGGCTGTAGTATAATGGTGATTACATCTTAGGTTGGTACATTCCACATTAATAGGTATAGGGATGGAACTTTCGTTCAAGGATTGTGACATGTTCAAAAATCATCTTGGAAGTTGCACAAAGTAATACCTCTTAGTTCTGTGGATAGGACAGTATCTATCAAAAATACATTTTCAGGTAAGGAAAATGTTAACTTTCCTTAATAGATTTAGGAATCTATTTCTATGAATCTTTTTGAAAAACTATTTTGAGTCTGTCACACTCTGAACTTTTTGTTGCTAGTTGATGTCACACGGTAAGATATGATTGAGAACAGCTCCTTCTGTATGAATAATTTTTCCTTCAGTACTAAAGTGTTTTCTTTTTGGACAGTATATGTTGATGAGTATATGATAGCTCTCAAGCAAGTAAACACTGAGTTACCCTACTAACGGTATTCGAAAATGGACTTTTTGAAACTTTGGATTCTGATATAGTACCTTGAGCTTCAACATTCCTCATGATTAACATGGTTTACCATGTCTCACATGTAAATCGTCATGTGACTACCTCCACCAATTGGAGTGTGACACATCCTTCCAATACATGAGACTCTTTCTATTTGATTCCACTGAACTATCACTTTTCTTTAGTCAGTGATCTAGTGCAGACATTTTTCAAGTGTGTTCTCTTAACGTGTTCATTTATTTCACATAATTATTTTTTGCTACGATTTGTTTTCTGTAGTATTTTTCCACTATATCCTAGCTTTGTTTATTGATTTATTTATTTTTTCCTTTTCAAATTCTTCACAGTTTAAGATGAATTCTGAAGTTCATGTTACAACTTCTGATATTCATCCCAGTACTTTATGTGCCATTACACAGGCTTCAGGTTGGGGGTCTTGACTGAGGATTTTTTGGCTATCATTTGGCAGGAGATTGATTGTTATATGAATCAACCTTGTTCTCCTGACATTGTTTGGATTCCTCCTTAATCATACAAGCCTGTTTATGACGAGGAGGATTTTGACAGCCTTTTCCTCCACCTCACTATGCCCTGCCTTCCCAAGCCTCTCCTACAGAATCTGCCAGGCCTAATTCAGCCTTTTTGGATATGATTTTTTGGTGTGTTTGATTTTATCAATTTCAAGTGTTTCATATGACCCTGTTCCTTGTTCCTTACAGTACCTTGTTTTCATTCCTTCTCCTGACATCTGGGTTCATACTGAGCATTTTGTTTCTCAATTCAGGGCTGGTATGTCTCACTCTACATGGGATTTTGATCATTATGCTTTGGCTTATCATTCAGGCTGATCAACCATTTCTTGACTCCCAGCAGTTAGAGTCACTTTTCCCAGTGTGGGGGATGATCCTGACAAACCAATCTATTTCTCCCTTGACCAGTTTCATCTTACCCTAACAGCTCCTATGGTATTTGTCCATCATGTACCTCCTTTCTGATGCACCCCACCGATCTCCTGAGGTGTTTTGGGGGTTACCCCTTTTTCTCAGAACCTTCATGTTGGTGCGATTGTCCTCCTCAGCCTTTTTCCCTCACAAGTGGTTTCTTTGCTGTTGGGATCTTCTTTGGAGGGGTGTTGTCTTGCCACTTATTATGTAGTTTTATTTGTCAATTTTAGTGAAGTTTTTGGATATTGTTGTGTCAGCGGAGGTCACGTGACTAGTAACACGCCACATCCTTCTCGAACATTCACGTCCCTTCCTTAAATCTTGGGATCCTTCTAGATATAGTGTAGTCTTGTATATATAAACCAGTAAGAACTGAGGCGAGGTATTGAGTAATTGAACTGCGCACAGAGAGAATATTGTTGTGCACGTGAGACGTTCGTTGTGAGCTATAGCATTTGTTATACCGTGACTGTTGAACTTAAGTGTATTGCAAAGTTGTATTCAGAAAGAGTAAACCAGTTTTATTTAAGAAAGGACTTGTATCGGTAAAGTTTCTTCAGGAAGAAATTATACGGAAAATTAACTAACGTTCGGAAGCATAACAATATATAATATAGGTCATACTGGTGATTTGTGTGTTTAATCCTGAAAAATCTGATCTATGCTTGTGAAGTATCATTGAACTATTACTTTTAATAATATGTGATATTACAAAACATCATTCATGTTTTGTTTAACAAAGACAAATGAGCTATGTACATTAAGAGTAATAATTTACTTAAATGTCATCTTGCAAGTTTCAATATATGATCAGGCAGGCTGTAGTGGTTAGGGTACCCTATTTGCAATCTGTAGGTCACAGGTTTGAATCCTCATCACTGAACATGATTGCCTTTTCAGCCATGGGGGAATTATAATGTGATGATCAATCCAACTGTTCATTGGTAAAAGAGTAACCCAAGAGTTGATAATGGATGATGGAGACTGTCTTCCCTGTAGTCTATCACTTTGCATGAAATTCAAACCAAACCAATATATAATCGGTCACACCCTTCTCGATTTATTGGTACAATAATCTCAGTTTATCAATTTGTTTTTGTCCATCTGTGGATAAATGGTAAGTTTACAGACTTACAATGCTAAAATCTTGGGTTCGGTTTCCCATGGTGGACACAGCAAATAGCCCAATGTGGCTTTGTGTTAAAACAAATAAACAAAACATTTATTTATGATTGTGCATCTAGTCACAATTTTCACTTAAATCACAAAAATGTTATTACAGTATGAACAACACTAGTAACAATTGTGATTATTACATTTTTACTTTTAATATATGGAAGGAACATGTTTACTGTT
The DNA here is from genome assembly GCF_000517525.1 of Limulus polyphemus. Taxonomy (NCBI): domain Eukaryota; kingdom Metazoa; phylum Arthropoda; class Merostomata; order Xiphosura; family Limulidae; genus Limulus; species Limulus polyphemus. The sequence continues at coordinate 116,932 of NW_013668665.1, read as the reverse complement.
GTAAAGTAAAATATTCTTTTTAAGAAGTATAAACCTCATATTTCAAATATGTATTAAAGAGATATTTTATGATGTGCATACAGGTACTAATATACTTAGTTTAAGATGACACTTGTGTAAGTTTTCACATAGATGTAAATAAAGCCTATGTTTAATAGTACACAATACATTTGAAATGAGACTGTTACCTGTCTTAAAATACAATAAAAAATTGTTTTACTTAATCATTTTGCATGTAGAGTGTATGAGATTGTTCCCAGTCTCACAATAGTTTAATTTATCTTTACACAGTATAATTATTAAGTAAAACAATAGTTACTGTATTTTGAGACTGGGGACAGTCGCATTTTAAATGTATTGTGTACTATTAAATGTTGACTTTATTTCTTTAGTGCATCTGCATGCACAAAAATTTACAAAACTTTCACTTGCTAACCTTACACTGCAGTAAACTCATATTTCTGATATTTGTAAAACAATTGCATATTTTAACAAAATCATCCACAGACCTAGAGCACACTGTATTATTTGCACATATGTTTGAAACTGTGCATATCAATCTAATCTATATTCTGTATCAACAGTATTAAAATCTTTGAACTAACTGTATATTTATCAATCAATTACATTTTCAGGTTTATGTAAGTTTTGTTCCACAAGATTACCAGATTATACTTACAAACAATTAACTCATGAATTCTAATTATACATATAGACCACTTCATACACAGCATCAGACTTATTAATAAAGCAACAACCACAACATTTGTAGTTGCTGTTAGATATACATGACTGTTTTAATTTAAGTATAGTATGAGCATTAAATTTAGTTATTTTTAGAAGCAATAGTTTATTGCAGGTTTGTTTACATAACTTGCAAATCATACATTTTGTAGTTCAGTTGTCATAACTTGATGATTGTTGTATTATTGCATCATGTTACTAGAACCTTCTAAGTTTTTCTTGTAGTGGGAAAAGTTTTAAGCCTCACTTGGACTGTTTATAAATACTTGTCCAAAATGTAGTTCAAGAAGACAAAGTTCCTGATAGATATAGTCAAATAGATCTAGACTGTGTGTTTGTAAGTTAGCTGTAAAGAACGTATTGTAGAGCTTTGTTTTGTTTTTTACAGTGAAATTATAGCAAATTGTATTGTAACAACAGAGTAGAGAAGACTAATTTCTCTTGTCAGTTGTGTTCTAAAGTAATTTATCAAACCTGTATGGACTTTGAAGAAAAAAGGAGAATTATTTAAAGCTCTGGATACAACTATGGTAACCAATGGTGTAATGTAAATGAAATCATCACCAATTGTATTGCAATAACAGAGCAGAGAAAAATAATTTGTCATGTCAATTGTGTTCTAAAGTAGTTGAACCAGCCTCTGTGCACTTTGAGGAAAGGAAACAATTATTTAAAGCTCTGGATACAACTGTGTAATGATTTGTTTTAATATATTATTTTAAAACAAATGGATTGTGTGCTGTTTGTTTATTGTTGAAATTTATTACCGGCAAGTGACAGACACCTATTGTAAAGAATCCGGCCCACACACATATAAAAACCTGACAGTTGCTTATTATATTAAATAAACACAGATACTAAGTACTACTCTTACTAGAAGTTCTCATTCTTATTCTGGTGTAGATTTAGGTACAATAACAAACATGCATCACCCGTACTCAACCACACTTCCACTACACAATCTCCATAATAACTAATATTTCTATTTCAAGAGCATACAATGGATTGAAAGCTCATAGTTTCAAAATAATTCCAAAACTGTTAATCCAAATCTGTCAAACTGTGGATGTACATTTTTACCTTCTGTCTTTATTATTTCCTCTCTTTAGCACCTTGATTTTGCTTGGTAAACAGTAAAATTCCCTAATATATTATTCTGATATCCAGTGCATTAAAGTATAGATTACTAGCAGATGCCTGTTGAAACAATTCAACAGTAATTTTCATAAAAATAGTGATGAATAAATATAAAATGTGCAGTCAAACTCAATCCCTTGGGTCAGAGTGTATATACAATATGATTGTCTAGTGAGTCATTTTACAACTGTCTTTTGTTATTCCATATGTTATTTCAATAAGGAAAGTTGTATTGTGTTAGTTACTTTACAAACTAGCTGCAGAGATTTTTTTCCATTCGCTGCCACCTTTTCTTGTCATTATAATGAGCACAAGAAAAAACTGCTACTGAAATGATCAATTTTTGACAGTTGTTATTTCTGTAGGAAGTGTTGAAAGGGAAATATTCAAATCAATTTATTTGACATGATAAAATAAAATCATGGATGTATATAATGCTGACATGAACACAAAACAAAACAGAAGAACAGCATACATACTGAAACATATTCTTATTTTAATGCATTTTTTTTCTTACTTCTGTCATCAAAATATTTCTTTTAAGTAGTTGATGGAAAAATTCCCACACAAATAGAAACATTTCATTTTTGTTCTTAATAAGTGTTTTCTTAGACTGGTGGACAATTTTGATATCAATATGAAATTTTAGGAATTGCAAAAAAGAATAATTTTCCTGTGAAGTATTTTTTGAAAAGAAGCACATTTTCTACAATTAACCATTCACATGACATCTGTACTAAAGGCAATGCTTATTGATGTATATTTTGTTTTATAATGAATTAAGTAAAATAACTGATATATCATTATTTTATATAAGTATTATAGTTGTTTTTGATAATCAATTGAATGAATATAAGTACAGAACTGAAATAAGAATAATAACTTAAAACTGTGTAGATTTGTCTTATCTTTGAACTGTCAGGCTTTACTGAAATAATCAAACTGTTTGTTTTCATTTTGAGATCTTTCATATATTTCCTACACAAATATGTCAATGACATAATATACCCTGGTTGTTATGTGTTTCTTCTATGACTAATGACATGTGAACTATTTTATTAAAGCACTAAAATTTGTAAGATCAGAATAAATTATTTAATGGCTACAGCCTGTTTCTTAGTAGTAATTTGTTAAGTCTTTTAGGCTGTATTAAAATAATCTTCCACTACCTAGTTTTAGGAAGATGAGACGAAGCCTTGTTCAGAGCCCTTGCATTCTGTTTAGGTGGGAAGCGAATTATTGTTTACATAATCTGTTATGGCTGCCTTTATAAAATGAGCATACGGACATGCTAAATACACCAGAATAAACCTGTAAGCAGTTTTTTTTATGCTAATGATAATCTAGGTTTTTCACCATTTGTGTCCTACAAGCATCACTGAATCACATGAAATTCACTGACTTTTCCTGGTTTTTGACTGTAAAATGAAATTCTGTGATGTCTCCTTGGTTGGGAAAGTAATATATAAAATTCACTGACTTTTCCTACTTTCCGATATCCTTGGGAACCATGGTTATACTGTGAAGCACAACAGACAGCATTTTCTAGATTTTTAGAAATTTTTCATATAAGTCATAAAAATAGTGCTCATAGTTTGTAAATGTGTAAGTGTGATCTGGAATGATAATTGTTTATAATAAATTACAGATATCTGCACTAGTGATATTGTGACATCAAACATGACCTTCAGAGGGCATTGGACTTTATCAAGTTCGAAATATCTGAATGAATACATATATGAATGTAAAAACAACATACCAAGGCTATAGAATTATAATGTAAAAAAATAATTATCTTAAAATTATTAATAGCTTTTTATCTTCACATAGTTCTAAATAAAGTGTAAACACCTTTAGACTAAAGGTACCCTTCAAATTCAGTCTTTACATATTATTAATACATATACATATAAAGATAACTTGCAGAAAAACTGAACATTGATTCACAGTGGCTTCTTCAGGCTAACCTTCTAACTAATGCATTTGGTTCAGAGACAATTCTTATATTCTGTTTCTTAATGCAATCATTACTGATTATCACATGACAATCTTGAATTAAACAGATACTGTTAATGCACATTCACCTAGTAAAATTTTCCATGGGATTCTCTATAACATTGTGATGGATGTGGTACAGCACATTGGACAACATCTCCTTATTTATAAGTTGTTGAAGTCTGCTGTCCACTTGCCCAACTATCATTTTAGGCATCAGTACCAACGTTATTTTTATTCTCTTTTTTATTTCTTACTTTGTCAGCATACCTTTCACTGTATGACCTGAGGTTAATTAAGGTGTTGACTGTTTTCATTATTTAGTGTGCACAAGTATATTAACAACAATGATAAATGATCCTTTATTAGTAGTGTAAAAGTACTTTTCAGCTTGTAACTAGCGAAACTATTTATTAAAGCATAATTTAAAATAGTTTCCAAATTGGTACTGTTCTAAACCAAGTTATTTGGCATGTGAATATTTCTTTAGTTTATCAACCATTTTCTTGACACTACTTCTTTGATGTTGGTAGTAATTTACACATAACAATAAATTAATGTGAAATTAACTGAAACATTTCTCAATTAAGAGAATTGTAATGTAAAACTCTAGTATGATATTGAGGCAAAATAGAAATATGTATAATTAACTGTTAGAGGTAATCTTGGAAGAATCAAAGGTATTTATCATCATATGCACACAATGCACATTTTGTAATATTGGTAATTTTATGTTACTTGTAGTATTAATTTATTAGTATGCCTCCTCCCACACCCTGGTATTGGGCATAAGGCTTCATCAGCACTGATTTTAGGAGATATGTGGTGTGGTTGGTATAAATTATTTATCCATTCTTCTTTGCTTTCACTAAGAAGTTCTTATAATTATTAGTTTATTTATATGTATCTTGCCCATGTTGCTGTGAAATATTTACATTATTATATGTTTTCCATTAAAATATGTTTTTGAATTTTACAGAGAAATATATAAGCTCCATCTTGTTATAGATAATATGTCTCTGTTAACTGAAACCAAAAAATTAGAGATTAGGGGTTTATTTGATAGTCAATTTCAGATACTTAATTTAGATTCATTTTATTAAAAATTAATAGTGATAATTCTGATAAAATACCTTACCTCTTTTCACATAATAGATTTCCTTGATTTGTGCTGCCCTCTATATGCAAAATTTTTGCTCACCAACCTTTAGACTCCCACTTAACATCATATGTCTACACATGCTATAGCTGCATTGTAGAATGCAAATGAATGTGCAACAACCCTCCACTAATGGTGCAGCTGACTCCCTCTATATTACAGAGCACTTTTGTCTCTTTCCCTTGTCTTATATGATTCTTCCCCCTTCATTCTGGCCTGTCATCTGATTATTTGGTGTTTCCCTCCTCTGCAGATATTTGCATTCATGCTGAACAATTCCTCACCCAACTGTGTACTGGTGCCAGCATGATTAGACCTCCAAGTTTGTCAGACATACATGCTTTGGCTTATCATATGTCTGAGTTTCGTTTTCTTGATTCTCAGACCTTGGAATCTGTTTCAGACATTGGACGCCGATCTTTCTGCTACCTTTCACCATTCCCCTGCCCAGTTCTCCCATCTTTGTTTTACCCAAACGATTCTCCTACATTATCTTTTATCTATTCCTCTCATTTCTGAAGCTATCCACCATTCCCCTGAGGAGTTTTTGCAAGATACATGTTCTCATCTTTTCTCCATGATGGCACATTTATCTTCTTCAGCTTTTTCCTTCCATATATGGTTGCTTTGTTATTGGGATCTCTTGGGCAGGTATACCCTTTTGTTGCAAGTGCATTTGCCGTCATCTTATCCGTATGACCTTTGCCTTCCTCCTTTTCTGTATCAGTCTATTTTTTTAGATGTTCCTAATACTTTAGAGACCCCTGTGGAGATGACACACCAACATTCCTCTGTTTCTTCTCTTGTTTTTCATCTTTCTTAATCCTTTACTGTTCTTATTCCTGTTTCTCAACCTCCAGCTTCCTCTCCTCTTCCTCTTACCAACTTCCCATATTTCAGCTTCTAGTTGTCAGGTCTCCCATCATCACTTTTTCAGATGTCAGTATTGTAGATGACTGATCCTTGGGGTTCTGGATCCTTGTGGGCACAGTTGGCCACATTTGTTTCATCTGTGGCACCCTTTTTACAGCAGATTGTTGGTTTCTTCAAGTTTTAGCAGAAGGATTGATTCTTCATTTTTCTACTCTTCCTCCATCATCTCCAGTTCTCATTTCTTTTCCTTCTCCTCAAGATCCACTTTCTTTCCAGCATCTTTCCAAGGTGGTTTTGCATCTCTTGCAGAGAAGTTGTATCTTCTTCCTCCAGGATTTTATTCCTGTCTGTTCAATGTCACCAAAAAATGGGATTGGTGTCCACTTATCGATCCCTTGAACCTCAGATACTTCATAAACCTCTCTGATTTTACCATGCAATGTTTCCTCAATCTCAGACTGTCATTCACTCTAGGTCTTTGGATGACCAAGGTCAACATCACTGATGCTTACCTTCATATTCCTATTTCTCCTGCATCCAAGTGTTACCTTCAGTTTGTTCATGGGAATCAGTTGTTTGAATTCTGCTCTCTACCATTTGTTCTAGTGTTGACTCCATACAATTTCTTTCATTAGTCAGATCCTTTGGCCATAATGTTCACCACCTGGAGCTGTGGTTTCACCATTATTTGGATGAATGGCTCCTTCCCAGCAAGCTTCTCATGACCATACCCATCTCCTTCTTCAGGAGGTGGCTTGTTTGAGTTGACTTGTCAAACTGGAGAAGTCACACCTCACTCCTACTCAGTATCTTATTCACCTGGGGGTGTTTTTCAACTCCCACCTCAGCAGGGCCAGCTTTCTCCCCTGCATTTGAGGGATATGGAGTGCTTGTTATCCAAAGCAAGGACTTCTTCTCTCCCTGCATGTATGGTTCTCTCTCTTTTTGGGAGCCTGGGCTTCCATGGAATCCCTCATCCCTTGTGGTCATGCATACTTGCATTGTCTTCAATATGTGTTGCCAGTTGAAAGAACTTTGTCAAGAATTCCTTGGATTCCTCCATTTTTCTTCCATCCATCCTACAAGTCGACTTTGCCTGGTGGCTTGACAGAGACAACACCTCAGCTGGCACTCCTTTTTCTTATCCTGATCTTCATCTCTTTATAAATGCATCTCTGACAGGATGGGGGGCATACTTAGATTCTCAGGAGATGGCCAGTCATTGTCTGTGGTTTAATCAACTCTACACGTCAATCTTTTGGAGCTTCTGACTATTCATCAGACATTGGGTCATTTCCTACCTGTTGTATGGGGCCAACTTGTTATGATCCATTCTGATGATTTTACCATTGTCTATTATATCAACCATCAATGGGGCACCCAGTCTTGTTTTCTTTGTTTTCAAACACTGGATTTCCTTTTCTGGGCCCAACCTCAACATGTTCAGCTTATTGCTTTTCACATCCTGATAGCTCTGTATCTTTTTGTGGGTCAGCTCTCTCATCCTGACAAGATTGTACCAACAGAGTGGTCTGTTGCTCCTCAGGTGTTCCAGTGCTTATGTTCCCAGCTGGATACTTCCTTCTGGATGCCTTTTCCACCTACCTAAATATCAAACTTCCCTTATTCTGGCCTCCTGTTTCACATCCTTCAGTTTTGGCTGTGAATGCATTCAGGATTGATCCAATCCTTATTTGTATGCCTACTCTCCTATCTGCCTTCTTTCCCATGTCCTCTCACTTATTCAAACCAGTTCTTTTTCATTGCTTCATTCTTCCCAACACAGAAAATATCACTTTCTCTTTCCCAATCCCTTCTCTGGCAACCCCATTCCTCCCTTGTTCATCCAGCCATATCCACACTCTATCTTCACACATGGGTTTTGTTTGGTTTTTTAAGAGGTATTACAGACTCTCTGTGTGGGTAGCCTTCTTTCTTTCTGATTCTGTTCATTTTTCTTCTTTGCTAGTGTAAATGGAGCATTTTCCATTGCTGGTCTTTGCATCATGGCTTCTCTCTCCTTCAAAACCAAATGTTCCCTACCTTTCTGACCTTTTTTACATGGCATTTTGACAATAATTTATCCATTTCTACCATTACAGGCTATAGAGCAGCATTATCCAAATACTTTTACTTTTTCTTGTTGCTATTATATTTTTTCCTCTCCCATTCTTTCTCTGCTGTTTTGATCCTTTTTGGCTTCTTTGTACTCCCCATCCAGTTGCCTTACTATATTGGAATTTCAACATTGTCCTTCATACTCTTACTTTTCCTTTCTTTGAGCCTTTAGCTTCTTCTGTTTTGTACCATCTCTCCTTCAAGACGTTTTTTTTAATCCTCTGTGCATGTGGACATCATTTTTGCTTTTGATGTGTCCTATATTCTTTATCATTGTTTATAAGTTCTCCTTGAACCTGATTATACTTTTTTCCCCAAAAACATGTGTGGCATGCGATGGGAACAGCATGTTCATACCTATTTCCCTTCCATCTATTGATCATCTCTATTTCCGATCAGGGCCTGATCATCTTCTTTGTTCTGTGCTATCTCTTCATTGTAATGCCACCTATATGGCTGCTTTTCATAGTTCCCATTTATTCCCTGAAACTTCTTCTCTACCCATGATCTCTATTCTGTAACCCTTACTGGTTGGCTACATCAACTCGTTCGTATAGCTTATGCGTCTTTGTGTGAGGATTCTCATTGCATCTTTCACATTTCCTCTCACCAGATCCATCATCTCACCCTTTCCCTGGCTGCTCATTTCCATCATCCATTAGAAGGGATTGTGCAAGCTGGCATGTGGTCTACACCTCACACATTTATCATGCATTACTTGCATCATTTGGCTGTCTCTTTCTCATCTGGATATCATTTGCCAGTCCTTGCTATTCTCCATAACCCTTATAGGCTCTGAAAGGGTAAAATCAAAATTTTAATATCTTACCTTTACAGTGGCCTCTTTCAACATTCCTGGATATCTGGCTCTCTGATTAGTGGTGCCTGGCCAGGTATATTTAACTTTAAATCCATACCATGCAACCTTTACAGATCTAAAATGCTCACTAATTAGATGGGATATTCCACAACACCACTAAAGGGTTCCTCATGGTATATTTCTTCATAAGTAAGATTTTTTTCAGATTATAGTAACTCATGGAATATAATGAGTGAGGCAGTGTCAGGATTGCTGGTTATCCCTCTAGTCCTAGTTGAATAAACGAGGACTGCCCTTATTTTCAAAATTGGGTTTTCATGATCACCCATTGCAATGTCTTAAAGTGTTGCATTCCTCTGGACTCCCCACTGTGTTGTTTGCCCTCTCTGCTAGTGGAGTATGGGAGTCCTTGCCACTTACAAGTGCCTAGCTGCTGGGGTGGTAGATCATGGAGGATTCCTCCTAAGTGTGACCACTTCCATTTAGTTGGGAGTAGGGTGGTGCTGAAGATGTTGAGTACTCTCCTCCTACCATGGTGTGGAAGACAAATACCCCTTACTGCCTGATTGTGGATGGGAAAAACCCACCACATGCAGTTAACCCCTCTGGCTGGCTTTCCCCTGTTCTACCACTGCCTGGATGCCAGTTCTTGGGCAGTCTAGTGTTGGATCGGCATAGGATCAGCCAACATGAGTCCTCATACATGTGGTTGGTAGGGGCCCTCCTCCTACTGCAGTCTGGACAAAAAATTCCTTACACTGCCTGGTTTTGGACCGGAGTTGACCCACCATGTTTGCTCCCCCCTTCCTACATTATCTGGATGTTGAGTTTTTGGGTGGCCTGCTATTGGTTGTATGTTTGGTCTACACACACTTGGTCTGTCTGGGCTGTTGGAACAGAAGTTGCTTTTCCATTCAGCTTTCTGGTCTTGAGGTGTTAATTAGACACTCCTCTTACTGTAAACTGTAAGAAATATACATGGTGGTGCCTAGTTTTTGACTGGAGATGACCCACTGAATATGGTCTGATTTATCCTAGCCACTCTTCACCATATGACACATCCAATTACTCATTAGACTGTCATCTTTTCTGCCCAAATTAGTGAGACATATCATTACAAAAGGTGAAAAGTATACAATATACCTGGTACAAGTGGGGTGCAGTCTCCCACAAGTGTGACCCTATACATTAAGGTATCATACTCCATTGGTTCTCTTTAGAAGAGTACTCATCTAGGTAAATTTTGCATTGGTCCATCCACCATTTTTGATGTGGGATTCTATTATGTGAGTGGAGTTAAGGTAGGGTATCAAAAGTTAACATTTTCCAATGCTGAAAATGTATTTCCGATAGATACTTACTTTTTGCCACTCATCCTTCCTTCTTCAGGTGTATCTTTTTTGCGTAATCTTGAATTGGTGATTGTGCTCTATAAAGTAGAAAGAGTCAGTTGCACTAGGAGGGTGTATCACACTCCTAGTGCTGGAGAGTTGTTACATGCTCATTTGCATGCTACAATGCAGCTATACTATGTGTAGACTGTAGACATGTGATGTTAGGTGGTAGCCTCAAGGCTAGTGGCAAGCAAAATGTGTGCATATAGAGGTAAGTATCTATCAGAAATACATTTTCATTGTTAGAAAACGTTAGCTTACAACTTTCTCAATGTGTAGGTAGATGTTGAGATTCCAGAATCTTGGGAAGGCAAAGAGGTTCATTTGCGCTGGAATTCTAATTCTGAGGCTATGGTATGGAGTGATAATGGAATTCCACTTCAGGGACTGAGTGGTAAGTCTGTGTTTTTTTATACTATAATTTGATTGTGTTGCATTTACATTGCATATTATTTAATTGCCTGTAAAATATTTTGGATTAGAAGTTTAGCTTTGATTTGGGTATGTGTCATATCATGAAAGTGAGAGAAAGATAACCAAAAAATGAGAATGGTTTTTCTGTTTTCAGAACTATCTGCATTCTTTGACAACTGTTTAATACAAATACAGAAACTATTTGAAGCATGAAATTCACCAGAGCTGGTATGAATAATGTTGTACAAATAGATAGTACCTGATGATGACAAAACCTTGTCGAAACGTTGTACATTTGCTGTTATATTAAAGTTTTTCTTCGTTACCCATTCAAGCCATCTCCAGCCATTATTAGTCTCAAAGTGGGTTCCTCGTCATCGAAAATAGATAGTGTTGGCAATGTTACTAGAAAAAGTAATGACCTCACTTTGGCTGTTACCTGCAAAAAAATAGTAGTTTCGTTACCCAAAACATTACTTATTTAAAAATGTAGTAAGCCATTACTCGTTATTTTAAAATAGATACGTGTATTCTTTCTATAAAACATGCACCGTGTACATTGTGTATTATATATACATGTATACAGAACTGAACTAGAAGGATTGAACTCAAGACAAAATAATGCATTATACATGAGAGGTTTTAGAATACCAATTAATGGAGCTACATTTATTTATTTTTTTATAATATTCAAAATAAGAGCAACATATGACTTACACAATACAAGAAAAAAGGAATACAAATAACTGAAATAATAAATAAATAGCCTATAAATTAGTGTGAAATAATCTAACAGAGTTTACTTCGTGTAGTAACTGCAGTGTTAAAATGATTATTTTGGGAGGCCAAGAAAATAGCTATTTTGAAGCCTGCATCAGACATTTTTCCTGTTTTCACTGGGAGCACATTTTTTCCAACTGAAAAAACCCTCTCAACTATGGCACTTGACAGAATAGCTGTATTTAATGAAATGAAGACTGACTTTGAGACTGCATCTGGAAATGCATCATTGTGAACAGACTTTATGAGAGAGTTATCTAGAAAAGCACTAACTACTTGAGCACTTTTGTGTTCAGTACTTCTTACCCCCTTTGTTTGCAGGAATCTAATATAATCAGCTTCAGCTTCAGTTTCTGTCTTGCTATCTTGATTAGGTGATTCTGTACTGCATTGTCCTGTGCATATTTTTTTGTCAAACTTGTTCTTTCAGATTTTCTGGAAGCCAGGAGATCTTGAAGCTAGGATGTAAATATGATGAAAGAATTGAATAGTCATTGTTGAACATGCTGTCATTTGTAGTTTCTATGGTTTGAATTAATTCTTCAATTGAGAGTTTAGAAATTTGCAACCATGTATTGTTCAAATCCCCAATTTGGCTAGATAAACATGCTAGGTGGGAATCAGTAGTCCCTTAAATGCTTTGTTCTCACACTGCAAGATGTCAGTGTCCAGTTGATCAAAAACTTGGTCTAGCACTTGACTCATTTCCAGATATTAACTTATTTACATGACTTAGGGCATCAAACATTGAATTATAATGAGTCGGACAAGGAACAATCTAGCATCTCCGTATTTCTTTTTCAGTTGTGCTGGCAACTACAGTGCTTGTGCTCTGTTTATTACATAAGGCTAGATCTTATGCTGTTGCTGATTGTGACACTTTTTGTTTATACAAGCATTATTTAAACCTTTATCTACATCCTTAGTAGCAACATATGAGAGGCGCACCTTTGATGGTCTGTCAAAATGTACATACACAAACAAGGTGATACCTCATCATCAACAGCTAGTATATAGCTAGAGAATGAATTTCTACAGAGTCTTTGTCTGAGTCATCATCATCATTTTCATCTATGACAGCATCATCACCACTACCAGCAACATCACCATATAGTTGGACAGGAGAGATGGTGGACACAATATTGGAGAACAGTCTGTAAAAGAACTATTATCACTATTATTTAATCTTACAATATAAGTGCAAAACATAATTTTGACATTAAATGACTTGGCTGATAATCTGACCACGAAGGGCAATGTAGGATTATGTTATTCCTATTTCGATGCGTTTGTTGTATATATATTGGATGTTGTGTGTGTATATATATAACCTTTTCATGATGATGAATGGTTTGTTTAATATTTTGTTGTGGCTAACACCAGACAATTTTATTAAGATGAAGAAAAGATTCCCAGGCATGAAAGGGATAATCTTCTTACTATAATGGACAAAGCAGGTATGACACTATCTATGTATGTAACCAAAACTCCTGTGTCATCTATTGAATGGCACCACAAACAAAAACCATATAAATATTTCACACTTTGGGTATAGAAGATTCAGACAATTACAAAAATAACTATGGTAATGTGCAACAACCATTTATTTATAATAGAACACAATTTGAAATAAAAGTACTTACTCAAAACAAAAACACGACTTTTACTAGAATTGTATGTAAAGGTTTGATTACATCTGTAATTTATAAATGTAGTACTGAGAAACTAGAGTTTTTAAAAAACTATTATTTTTCCAATAAAGGGTAGCACTTTTAATATATAAAAACATTACAGTTTATCTCAGTAAAATTTATGAAAATTTTGAGCTCTTAACATTGAGTCATTTTGATGCAATGAGTTGCATTTAACTAAAGAGAACAATCTGAACACTTTTCCCATGCAGTACTTCCCAGAAAAAAAAATCCTTTTTTAGAAAATTTTCACATTTTCTGAAATGTTTTCAATGAGGTATGAATATTATGATTAGACAAACAGCCACCCATAGTGTGGTGTATTTGCTAGTTATATGAATGTGGGTTATAATTTATACATGTTACATAGTTAATATATATTTTCTCTCACATTATTTCCTTCCTTCATTTATTAACTTATTTCCACACCCATGTTTGTATAATACAAATTGTTCTCTATCTCTCTCTCATTACATATTCTTAACATGATATTTTATATCCTCTCTCTAATTGGCCAACACATGTGTGATGTCACAAATGGGAGTATTCTGCAGAGGCAGTGGGGTGGCCATGGAAAATACAGTTGCTGCTCACTTGACTAAGGCCTATTGCTTGGAATTGTACATGTGCAGTAATACAGTTGTGAATTGGCAAATTCATATAACTTTAAAAGAATCCTGCCCATCCACACCTATAAAAACCTGACATTGAATAGCCAGCCAAAATTATATAGTGGTAAATGGCAATAGAATAAGATGTGAATGACAGTGGGAGTAGGCTTATATATGTACAATCGTAGTGGTTGCAAAAATGGTTGAGATTACAATCACACTATGTAGACATGATGACTGATTTTGAAATGTGGATAGAGAGAGGTGAGCAACTTTGGCTAAAAGATGGTGATCTATAAGAGTTTGTTTAAAAACAAGAATACACAGAGAGAGAAGAGTATATGCAGAGAAGAGAGGAAAAAAGACTAAAAGAAGAAAATTAAATAGAAAGACTGAAAGAAGAAAAAGAGAGACTGGAAATAGAGAGAATAAGAGCACAAATTAAGAAAAAGAAAAGGAGTGAGAGGAGATACTGGAAATAGAGAGAATAAGAGCACAAATTGAGATCACAAAGATCACCCAACAAGAAGACAAAGGATTGAAGAATGACAATGGTGCCAGGGCCAGCCAACCCAAGGTGCCAAAAGTTGATGAACAGAAAGACGACATGGATGCTTTCCTGGAGTGATATGAAAGACTTGCCCAAAGCCAGTACTAGGACAAAGGCAACTGGGCAGTCTGTCTTACTGTTAAATTTAACTATTTTTTATTATCCAAACTAGAAATATATCTAAATTGAATTTAAATATAAATCTAGATTTATTTCTAGTTCAATAAAAACAATTATTAAACAATTGGCCATTTTATTAAATGTATTACTTAATATTCTACTTGATGAAATTAAAAATGTAAATATTAATAATAAGAAACACACGTTTTGGATAATAAAAAAATAATCAACCCATTTTAGAATACCTAAATAACTGTAAACAAGTGAAAAATAATCAAACATTTGATTTTATCACACTGTACACCACAATTCCATTGAAAGATTTAATTTCTGTTATTCTTTCATAGTACTGGAAGAAAGAAAATTTAGCTCCAAAAATACAAAAGATATATTAAGTTTCTACATCTATAATAATAATGTTTTTTTCAATAACCAGGTATTTAAACAAGTAATAGGAATTCCAATGGGAACTAACTATTCTATTTGTGTTGCAAATTTATATCTTTATTTTTATGGGAACAAGTTTATTGAAAGTTGCATAAACCCAGACAATTTTGCCTTAACTTACAGGTATATAGATGATTTAATTAGTATAAATAATCCTGAGATAAATAATTTTATTAATACTGTTTATCTGGTAGAATTATAATTTGAAAATACTTTAATTTCTAATGCAGAAAGACATTATTTAGATCTTGAAATTAAAATAATTGACAATGACATCAATCTAAATGTTTTTGATAAAATAAAATATTTTTCTTTTCCAAAATATGTCTTACCCTCTTTTAATAGTAATGTGCCATACTCTTCTGGTATAAGTATTATAACTTTGAAATTATTCAGATTTTGTAAAATTTGTAATAAATTACAATATTTCATAATGAATGTTGAAATATTAATGCAAAAATTAATATTCAATGGATTTATTAAAGAACCTCTGAATAAAATTATTAAAATATTCTGTGATAAATATAAGAACATATTAAATAAATATAAAGAATTAAACATTAAGGAGATTTTGCTGATAGTTTCCAATAAGTAGTTTTAGTTTTAATAAGGTTATTTAAGCAACTTGGTACTACTTTTATGTGGATGAACACCTTATCGCATATAAAGGCTTGTGTAGAGTCTGAAAATTGGTAGTTACAATGGATTTAATGGGTGGTGGTTGGGAGTTATACTAGTTAGTTTAGATAAATTGATTCGGATTTTATGCTAGTATAATTTGTTCACTGTGCTACTAGTTAGTGCTTTACTACTACAATGGGGGCTGGAATGCCAACCTCAGGAGGTAAGTTTACCTTACTTACACCCAAGTGGTAGTACCTTATTTCCTTCTTCATTTTCTTTCTTTCTTTCTTTTAATTTGGAGACCAGTCACCTTCCCACAACTGTCTGCAGGCAGTGAAGGGTGATATAGATGTGGGACATTGTGGGCTAGAGCACCCACATCTCGCTCTCCTAATTTCTACTTTTGATTATTTCATTTTTTTGAATTTCTTCATGCGAGACTAGTGAATGGAGATTAATACTGATAGAAAATGTATCCCCACCACAATGTGGGTCCTACTTCCACAGTCTCTTCCAAAACCCAGGGCACATTTTATATCCCACATTATATCCTGTGCCTTGGGGGTCATCTTGATTTGATTTTTGTTTGGGCTTGTTTTTGTTAATTTGGATGTTGTTTATCACAGGTTTGGATTTAATGCAGTCCTTCTTTCTGATTTTGTATTGCTTGCCTGTTTTAGTATTGATTTTTCTATATATATATATATATATATATATAATATATACCTGTCAATAAAGATATGTAGAAAGTTAGACAAAATTAGTGAGAGATATAGTCAATTAGATCTAGACTTCGTATTTGTGAGTTTAGACATGAAGAGTATATATTGTCAATTTTAAAGTGAATTTATCACAGATTGTATTGTATCAACAGAGTAGAGAATAATAATTTGTCTTGTCGATTGTGTTTTAAAGTAATTGAAGTTAGTCCATTGTGTTTGTAGTCCTCAATGTTCACCATGTCTTCAAGCTGTGGTTTCAGGCCGAGTTTTATGCTTAAATCAATTACTTGGAATTGTTTCCATTTGTGAGTATCTTCATTTCTAGGAACTTCTATAGGGATAGGTGGTTTTGATTTACTTAATAAAATACAGCATTGTTTATTATGGATCTTGCCAAGTTCCTGGGAGCTTGATCTTCTTGATGATTGGTTATCTTATTGCCTGTAGTTCTTTCCACAGATTAGACTTTTCACTCTCTGGTCTTTCTTTTTACTTATACCTTTGGGTGTGGTGTCCAGTGATTAATGGGTTTACCACATTTTAATCACAAGGTCCCCCCCCCTCCCCTCTTCTGTCACTTATTTGTCTTCAGTTCTATACTCACTGACTGAATGTGAATTTTTTTCTGGTCAGGATTGTTTCTGATGCCTGTCTTCTTGTTTATTCATCACTTATTAATTCTTTTATGTTGTTTTGCATCTGTTGATTTATATATCTACAGTGATTTTTTTTTCTTACTAAAATGTAGCCAATCCAGAAGGTTTATAGGATGTCTCATTTTTGTTTCAGTAGAAAATTATTAATCTGAAAGATAACTATGCCCAAGTAGGGCTATTTGTCATTTATCTCATTCTAAAGGTGAAGAAAACTGAAAAACAATATCAAGAAGAAAGTTGATGAAAACGTTGTTGGCAGTTGTTACATTTTTTTAGCTACACACATATCTTTAGATAAGTACTTAACTCTATTTCAGTAATTAAGATATAAGTTATTGATATTAATAAAAAATGTACACTAAGTTGACATCTGAATCAAATTTAAGTTACTAGTCTACTGGACTAGTAGTTTGTCAGTTTTAGTGGATCATGGTAAATGTACTTGTCCACATGACTTATATCTTGCTACTGTGTTTAAATGTACTATCAACGAGAGTTATCCTATACTTTGTTGTACAAAGAAATGCTTGTAGCAATTCAGATTGGTGCTACATACACACATAAACACTCACTACAGATATTACTTGAATACACTGAGTAATTTGAATATCACTTACATAGTAATAAAGAATTCATTTTATTGAGCTTTGCAGTTAGTAATGCTCAAAATCGTTTCAATATTCATTTGTACTTCATTGATAAAATATTATTTTGTTTATGTTATGTTATTAGAAAAACATAAAATAATCTATACAACACAGTCTAAGATACTTGTTGATAATTAGAGTAAATTCAGCAACAAAAATTCTAACATAAGAGAATTAGGAAATTTTAGGTTGGATTTCCTCTAATACTGAAAATGTAACAGTCTGGAGTAAAAGATGTTGATAATGAATCACTATTTATGAATTAATATCTATGATACTGATTTTTGTTATCGATAAACCTTAAATAATTATGAGACTAATCTCAAGAAATTTGATATTGCAAATCAGTGAAATAGGAATTTTCTAGATAAAGATGTATGAACTTAGAAGTGAAGGAAGTTTTTGGCTCAAGTAATTACAAGTTTTAGCAACATGACACAACAATCTCACTATTCTGTACAATTGCTAATTCATAACAACTGAAGTATACAATTAATGATTCGTAAACAAACTTACCATAACATATTGCTTCTAAAAATAAGTAAGTATGACACCTGTACTATATAAACTATCTAAATTATAACACTCACATTAAACTTAAACAGTTGTATATATATATATATCAAACACATTTGTTTTAAGTACATGTATAATCATAATTTTCTTGCTAAAGATTCACACTCTTTTGACCTTCATAAATAACTTCTAAAAATGGTAAGTCGAACATGTCTAATAAAACTAAACAAAATAAAAAATAGTGAGAACAGTTCTACTATAATAATGAACATTGTCATAAACAGATAATCCAAATTAGTTAATTTAGTCAAGACCAAATCACATATGGATGATGCAAAGTTTATCTTACCTCCCATGTTCAGGGGAGCAGCAGAGGATGTGGAATGCTTCCTTCATAAATTTTTGCAAATGCCTGAAACTTCTGGTTGCATGTTTATTACTGTGTTTGGAAGGCTCAGTGTTCATTGTTATAGAACATTATCCGAGGAGCAGCTGGCTGACTGGGACGTGGCCCTGGCCTATCTGCATTGACTGTTTGAGCTGGTTGAAACTGAGCTGTCCATCAAGCTGAATTTACGGCTTGCAGAGGGTTCCATGGAGAATTTGGGTGCTTTCACCAATTATCTGTGCTTCTTGTACGGGAAAGCTTACCCTCAAATGACAGCTGAGAATTGCAATATCATATTAGTCAACAAGTTCATTAAGAGATTACTGAGTGAAGTTATGGGACATCACTTGGACTGGTGTGACATCTGCACACTAGGGTGGTTTAAGTAGCAATGAGATGATCACAGTAGAAAGAACATTAGCATGCCATGATTTACACTGGACCAATTCATATTCATTGGTGCCGTATAGTGTAGTTGTTAAACATACAAGGTTCACTATCTGTGGGAGGGGTCATGTCCCCATGTTCCTTTGCAACTATGGCTCATCAACACTTTAGCTTCCTACAAGAATGGCCATTGTCATGAAATGTGCAGCAGAGGTAGTCAATACTAGCAGTGGTGTTAAGGTTACTTCTGTCACATCATGTCTGAAATCTCATACTCAACTTCCAGTACACCTGAAATTTCTAGTTGAGGATTGCAGCAACAATATGGATTCATTTCAGTGACAGAGTCTAAGTGATCTGCTGGCAAAGTATTCTGATGTATGTGTTGGACCTGGCAGGCGAACATCACTCACCACCACCACATAGATATAGGCTATTCGAGTCTTGTTAAACAGCCAGTTTACTGACTTCCCTGGCACACTAGGGAAATAGCTAGCATTAAAATAGCACATACACCAAAGGACTGGAACATCCAGCCCTTTAAGAGTACATGGTTATGATCAGTAGTAATTGTCAGGAAGAAAGGTGGTAGCCACAGGTTCTGTTTACTTCCACTGGATAAATTCTGTAACTTGTGTAGATGCCTTCCAAATAACACAAATGGATTAATGTCTGGACATGCTGGAAGGTGCCCAGTGAAATTCGTTTCATTTTTAAGGTAACAAAAGTATCATATTAGTTGCATGGTAGTAAACTAAACCACTCTTTGACTTAAAATAGTTGAGGTTAATAAAACCTTTAGTTAAAATTCGTACAGTAAAGCCATATTATCTTTCTGTTTCAATATGAGAAAATACAATTTTGTATAAATAAGCAAAATTAATATCGGTTGTTCCCTAACCCAAATAGATATATAAAGCTCATTTGGATAACTGCTTTTGTAACTTGTCTAGCTGAGCTTATACAGCTGAAAACTGCAGTACTCTGTTGATCAGAATTATCCAATGTATTTTCTAAATTATTACCCTATTTTATTTAAGATAATGAACATACATGAAAGCTACATGTATTTCTAGAACTTAGAATGTATTTTGTGCCAAGGCATGTACCAGAATTATAGTACAGTGATTTTTTGCCATAATGTGATTGAGGTACATGTTATTTCTCAAGGTCAAAATGTTTTAATATCAACTGAGATATGAGACTGAATTGGCTTTGTCTTTCAGAATTTCTTTATCAGTACAGTATCTAGTTGAGACTGGTGTGCCTTTCTTGGCTTTTTCACTGCAAGAGGTTCCAATTATAAACATATGGCTCTTTAGTTTTTGTTTACATGTACAGTGTCTTGAGGTTTTTTAGGATTAAATATTTGTAAATAACACATTAGTAAGGTTTGTATATATTCAGTTTTGTACATTTAGATTTAATAAATAAAACAAGTAATAGCATTTTATTGTATAAGTTATGTATGTTTCTTGTAATTCCTTTAGGTGGACTTGAAAATCAGCTAAGAGAAAATTTTATCATAACACGATGTGCTTCTGTGGAAGAGTTTCATAAGGTGTTCTATATAGAAATGGCATGCAATACTGCATTTGGAGCAGGATCTACTGGGCTTATTTCTCCTCCTTGTCCAAACCAGTATTTCACCTTAAAGCTGGCAGAAATAGCTGTATTTGATAGAAAAGTAAGAATTAGCTTAACTTATATGTAGTAGCTAGTTTCAGTATTCTCCGTTTTAATATTGGCAATTTTATTACATAGTATTTTCATTAGGCACTACTTCAGTTTATTCCAGCATAAGTAATCCATTATATTTTATGTATAACTGGTGCTAATCAATTATTCGATTGGTTCATTAATTAATTACATTCAACTACCCGATTATAATGTCATTGAAGCAAGAAAGAAATAGGTACTTGGTGGTCATCATTGAAATAAAGAACAAGAAAAAATTTATAACATTAACAATTAGGATTTGATACATGCAGTGGTTAAGGCACAGGTAGCCCATTATGTAGCTTTATGCTTGACAAAAAAAATAAATAATGGCAGAGGTGGGATAGAGATAGGCAAAGTAAAAGAAACACTAGCATTTGAGTAATAGCTGTAGTGTGAGAGGAGATAAGTATTATTGGAAATACATTTTTAATTCAAGAAAAGACTATCTTTTTGATTACCTGGATAGTTGCAATAATCAAACATACTAATAATCAAAAACCCTAATTGTAGTTATTTGACTACTGTCATGAATGATGACAATAACTGATTAAGCTGAACAAAGTTGAAGTCATCGCAAATAGTAATGAAAAATCATAATGGAAATATATATATATTTTAATTACTAGGTAGTTGGAATAATCGAAAATATTATTGATGAAAACACTAGTTTCTAATAAGGTACTCTCCCTCAGCTCATTAACCTTTCTGGTTTTATGCTGCCTTTTATATGCAAACTTTTTTTAAGAAACATGCCACAAGCCTTCTTAATCCCTCTGCTGGAATCCAACATTCCAACATGTCTCTCATGCAAATCATCATACGTCATCTCTCCACCAATAGGAGAGCACTACTATCATGTGACGCATGTGATTCCCTCTACACACCACTATCAAACCATCACTTCTTGTTTGGCAGCTGTTGAATGGAGACATTGTTTTTTTCATTAAGTTAAAGTGGTTTAACTTTCAGTTTTGCTTTTGTTTAATTTCATTTTCAGACTTAATTTCTTTGAAGTTAATTTGATTTCTGAAAGCATTTACTACTCGTATTTACCACTTATTTCCCACATTTGACATATGAATTCCAAAGTTACAGTCACCACTTCGGGTGCCTCACCTGCGTCTGATGCAGTTTCTACAAACATGGGCACGGGCGATCTGTCGGGGGATTTATCGTTGTTCATTCATTGGGAGATTGAGCGTTATATGAGCCAGTCTCTATTGCCTGCCTGTCTGTTGAATTTCGTTCATTGGTGGAACCCTTTTCTATCTGATGTTTAGAATCACAGAGTTCTATCATAGGGATTCATTATCCCCTTTCTTTCTTCTCCTTCTTTATCCAGTGTTTCCATCCCCTTTCCTCTTCTTTGGGACCCCTTAACATGCCAGCATCTTTCAGGGGCAGTTCAAGACCTTATAGCACAACAGGTTATCATTCTGGTCCCCTTTACCATGGAAATCTACCTTTTCTCCAGGCCTTTGGATGACGAAGGTGGACGTTTCCTATGCTTATCTGCATATTCCCATATTGGAGTGTTCTCGTTCTTATCTTTGGTTTATCCACCAGTGTGTGGTATACCAATTTTGTGCCATGCCTTTTGGCCAAACTTCAGCATCTTACGTATTCTGTCAAGTAATATATTCCGTTGCTCGGCATATTCATGCCATGGGATTGCGCTTCCAATTTATATGGATGTCTGACTTCTTGCTCATTTCAAATGGGAATTGGTCAGTCATACTTGTCAGCTCCTCATCAAAGCTGCATGGTCATTCCTTCATCTTATCCAATACTTTGTTCATTTAGTTGTTTTCTTCAACACCCATCTCAGTCAGGCCCAACCTTTTCTTCTCTGGTTCCATTCTTTGGAACTGGTCATATGGAAAGCCCTGTCTACACCCTTACTTACCTTAGTGAGGTTCTATGGTCGTCTATGACATCTCTCATACCTCTAGGCAGGGCTCATATGCAATTGCTTCAATGGATCCTTCATGATCAATGGAACCTCATCCAGGATCCCTTGGATGCTCCTATATCCTTTCCCTCTTCCCTTGTGGACAATCTCCATTTGTGGTTGCACCAGGCCCATATGTTGGCTAGTATTCCACTTCCTCCTCCACGGTCAGATTTACATCTGTTCATGGATGCATCCCTTCAGGGCTGGGGAACATGGGTAGATCACCAAGAGGTTTTGAGTCATTGGTCTGTGGAGAAAGTTCTTTTCACAGCAGTGTCTTTGAACTCCTGGCTGTCTGTAGGGTTTTGGATCATTTTCATTCTGTTACCAGCAGTCAGCTGGTTATGATCCATTCTGACAATGGTGGTGGCTTAAATCAACCACCAAGGCGAGACCCAGTCAAGATCCCTTTGTTTTTGCACTTTGGATCTTTTCTATTGGGCCCACACACATCATATTTGTTTGATATTGTGTCTTTTCCTGGGTGCATCAAATCTCATGGTGGATTGTCTTTTCCAACTGGATCACGTTTATCCTATGAAGTGGTCCCTGCCTCTTGCAGTTTTTTGGTGGCTCTGTCATTTGTTGGGTACACCCAATATCGATGCTTTTCCACCACCCTCAATCACAAATTACCTCTGTTTTGGTCCCCGGTTCCCCATCTTCTGGCTTTGACTATAGATGTCTTCAGCAAGGATTGGTCCTGCCTTTCCTTTATGTTTATCCTCCTATCCATTTACTTCATTGAGTAGTTCCCTCATCCATACCACTCTGTGCAGAGTCCTTCTGATTGCTCCTTACTGGCTCGCTCAACCTAAGATCCCTCGGTTGCTCCAGCTCCAGGTGGTCCCTCCCCTCCCTCTTCCCAACCTGTTACATCAACCCCAGTTGCCAGTTCCCATCCTTCATCTTCATACTTGGCTTTTGTCTGGTCCCTGGCAAGGAGTTCCAGATGCTCTCTTATAGTAGCTTCTCACTTAGCCCATTCCATTCATTTTTCTTCTTTGGCTATTTACCACACTGATGCTTTTGCTACATCCATTAACAACAAATTGCCTTGGTCTTAGCCTCTGGTTTTTCATCTTGCTCTGGCTATCAGTGTTTTCAAGCAGGATTGGAGCTATACATTTGTCTATCCTCCCATTCTACTTCTTCTCTCCATGACTTCATTCATCCTTGACACTCCATGTTCAGTCCTTCTGATAGCTCTTTCCTGACCATCTCAGCTGTGATTTTCATGGCTTCTCCAGCTCCTACTTCCTCCTACATTACTTTTTCCTCTGTCTCTGTTCCTTCTTCACCACCCTCAGTCACCAGTGTTTCATCAAGACCTTCCTGTCCATCTTCACTCCTGGTTTTCCTTTGGTCATTGGCGAGGTGATCCAGTTTCTCTTGATGATTGGCCTCATTTCTGGCTTGTTTCATTTGCACTTCCTACTTGGAAGTTCCTCAGTGCAAATGGAATCTTTCTACCATTGGTTCCTGGGTCCAGGGTTTTCCTCTGATCAACCCACTGTTCTTTGTCATGTGGATTTCCTCTCTTGACTTTTGGATTGAGGTTCTGCCCCACACCTTTCATTTTTCCTGATCCCACCGGTATTTCTCTATTCTACATTTTACCTGTGGATGTGTTCCTTCTGGGTTTGTTGCCTGCTGCAGTGGGCTGTCCTTCTGGATGGAGATATTAATGTGATCCTGCACTGCCTCACTTTGCCTATATTTGAACCACTCTCCCAGTGCTCCTTGTTTCACCTTCCCTTATGTCTTCCTTCCTTAACCTATTTGCCGGTGGATGTTGGTGGCCTATTTATTTACCATCTATGTTTCATGTACTCTTTTTCCTTTTTAATATCTTCTCTTTTCTCCGTATTGTTTTCCTCCCACTTTGGTGGCTCATGAGGATAACTCCTCCATTTAGCCACTTTCCCTTCCTTACGTTTCATACCTTTATCCTCGTCCTGATCTGGATAGACTTCTATGTTCCGTATGTGCTCTTCTTTGTTATACTGCCTGCACAGCTTCCTTCTGTGATGTCTGTCTCTGCCTCTTTCTTCCTTGGTAACTGTCGTCAGTTTGTGTTCTTTCTCCTTCCTCCTTCATCAATTAAGTTTGACTCTTCATTTGATTGGCTTCTTCCTCTTTATAACCTTCCTCCTGTACTTTGTCCCAAGTGTTTTTTCACCTAGTTGGACACCTTACCTTTTCATTGGTATTTCATCTTTGTCATCCTTTGGAGGTATTTCTTCAATCGGGCATGTGGACTACCCACGATACATTTGTATCTCACTATTTGCATCAGATTGTAGTTTTCCTCTTCGGTTTATTGTCTTCTACCTATATCCATTCTAGAATGTCAGAATTCAATGAAACTTTGACTGGGTAAGTGTTTTTTCTTCTTATTTTTCCTTTTCAGGGTCCCTTTTCCCTTTTATTAATTTTCATTGTTTGGATCCCGCCCTGTGTGAGTGGTGCCTGACCATATATTCTTTAACTGCTCAAATTCATGCTGTCAAGCCATTTTGACTTGCATATTATAATTCCATGGCCACACAATGCACACTGCAGAGATGGGGTGTTCCACAAGATTGCTTGTAGATTTATCTTACCAATAGAATTGCTTCATAAGTTTGCCTGACCCAGACCCTACCCACTCATGGACTACATGAGTAAAGCAGAAGAGGATAGCTGCCCATCATTACCATGCCTTGTATTAAATAAATCGGTATGGTCTGCTTTTAAATATAGGGTTTCATGGTCACCCATTGCACTGTCTCAGGTGTTGTCAGTCCTCGGATTCTCCACTGCATTTTACTCCCTTTTCTTCTAGTTGAGTTTGAAAGTTTTTTTCCACTTTCCAGTTCCAAGTTGCTTGTGTGGTGGACCTTGGAGGTATCCTTCTAACTGAGAGGTATACAATAAAAACAGTAAAGACTGCATTCATTTGAGAGTAGGGCAGTGCTGATATAGATGATGAGATGGCCTCTAAATGGATGCTCTATCTCTGCATGGTTTTGTCTGAAGGGATGTTGTAGCTTTGGAGTGATGGACCTTGGAAACATCATCCTGAATGGATTAATGAAATACAAACAATATATAGAAATTATTATAAAACCATTCAGTTGAGAGTAGGGTGGTGGTGTTATGCTAGTATAGATGACCTGATGTCCTCCAATATGAAACATACAAAAAATTGCAGTTCACCCCTTTGATTGGGATTTCTCATCCTATTCCCACATGAATGTCGGTTCCCAGTCACCGGGTTTTGGATTTAGAGTAGAACCAATCACCTTAAATCCTCATACATATATTGCATGACCCACAACAGTGATGGAGATAGTTGTGGATTGTTACGGTTCTTTCCCTTCAACTATCCCTCGATGTTTCTTATTCCGAGGATGTTATTACACTTGGGTTGGTTCTGGTCAATTTCCTTTTTGAGGGAGATGGTTTACATTATGTAGACATTTCCTTGATGTCGAGTTCTCGGATTGATCTATCAATTTATCATATTCACATGTGCCCTGTTCATGAGTCAGGGGACACTAAATTCCCTCTGGTCTCATGAACTTGAGGTGAAGACGGTATGATCCTCTTTCCTACCTGAGTTTTGGATTGTAGTCGACTTGCCAGTGGTATGATCCTCTTTCCTATCCCCAAATGAATTTCTGTACCAAGCAGCTGGATTTTGGATTGTAGTTGACTTATCAATGGTATGATCCTCATCCTATCCCTGTGTGGATGTCAGTTCCCAGTGGCGTGGGTTTTGGATATAGTTCACTTGCTGTGTATGGTCCATCATGCCCTAGCTACTCTACATCTAGGGGTACATCCTTTTCATGTTACCCACTTTTACAATTTCTGGGATTGAGGTTCATAAATATTACATGGTTTGGATCACTTTCCAGCCATACTTCTCTTCTAGGTGGATATGCTCTTCTGTTTTACACCCATATATATGATGGGCGAAGAGTCCACCTGGTTCAGAAGAGGTGCAGTTCTCCACATGAGATCTTAGAATCTGATTGTGTCCTATTAGGAAGTGTTCTTCAGATGTTTTCAAAGGATGCTTCTTTCTTTCTTCCCCTCACACTAGTCCCTCCACCTGTTCAGTGTGCGATTCTAGCTATTTATGTGAGCAGAGGCAATGTACCATATCGAAAGTTATAATTTTCCAACACTGAAAATATACTTCCAATATACTTCCCCCCCCTACCTCCCCACTGAAAACCAGTGCTTCCATTTTCTTCCAAAACTCAAAGTGATAGTTTGGTAGAACTGAATAGAGTAATGAGAGTATGTTGCACTCTTATTGGTGGAGGGTTGATGCATTATGATTTGCATGAGAGATGCATTGGAATCAGTCACTTCCAGTGGAGGCGAGATAGAAGGCTTATGGCATATGTAAAATTTTTTTTCATATAGAGGGCAGCATTGAACGAGAATAGCTCTTTATGTGAGAGGTGGTAAGTACCTATTAGAAATACATTTTCAGTGTAGGAATATTATAACTTTCATGTTACTGTGTTGTTGAATTATTTATTTTAAGAGATAAACTTGCTAAACTTGTAAATAAGAAGTTTCCACAGAATACACTTAGATGTTGTTTCAAAAGGTAAATAAGACTTTTGACATATTTTTTAAAAATACAAATATAAACTTTCTGAACTGCAGAGGTCAGTAATTGGTTATAAATATACTTGTTTCTTGTGTTTAAAAGGCTATGTTGCTTGACAAAGAATCAGTGAACATGCACCATTATTATTTTATAACAACCAACTCAAAAATGTTTGCATGTGTGAAAAGATAGCATGATTCTCTGGTTGAAAATGAACATTTTAATTGTTTTTGGTTTTTACTGAGCAAAGCTTACACCTTATAACGTCTGTTGTAAATTAAGATGTTATGTCCAGCTATCAGTATGCAGGAGTCCTGCTATGATATTTTAACTAGTTACCAATTTTATTATTATTATTTACCCTACTATGTTGTGGAACTTTTACAATAATATGTCTTCACTTCATTTAGTTGGTTTTTTATAATTTTTTGAATCTCTTCCGGCTGGACTTGCAAAATTCTATAAATCACAATACATAATACATTTAAGTAATGCATATAATACTTTTAATTTTGCAGCATATTATTTGTTGTTTTTAATAGTTATTTGGTTTTTCTGAAATGTTCGTTTTTTCACTATTTAGTTATGGTAGAGATATTATGTGACCTGGTGATAAAATTTATTGTTTTTATTTAGGTTTATGGTCTTCTGGTTGATTTGGAAGTGCTTCTGGGTATGGTGAAATATCTTCCATCGGAAAGCTCACAAGCTTATGAAGCACTATATGCAGCAAATGAAATGGTAAACACAATTGTACCAGGATGCAGGTTAGTGTTAAATGGTGTAGGTTATAATATACAATGAAATATAATGAAACCTCATAGATCAGTGTCAAGACCAATTTGAAATTTCAGACATCTAAGACGTATGAAATTTTGAACTTCACCCTAAACAAGTGGATTATTTATAACCAGAGCTTGTTTATGCAATTGTCATATATTCAATGTTTAGAAGGAATTTTGGTAAATGACAGAAAAATCAATATCAGTAACCAGTTTTTGAAAAACTAGATTACATAAATATTATTTAAACAAACAAATGTGCCTAATTTTTTAGGTATTTAGGTACACTGATTTCCTACAAAAAATGTGTCATATGCAGGTATATCTTGCATTTTGTATCTTGTTTTTATATGTAGTTTTTCAAAATATTTTGTTTGTTCTAGGTGAATGCATTTTTTATATAATATTTGGTCAAGAAAATTGTTAAGCTCATTTCATTCTAGCTGCCGTTGTTCTCTGTCATTCCCTGGGAGATAAAATGCCATGTATGTGGAGATCAACAGCAGTGTCCTCCAATGATAGGTCAGGTGACATTTCAAGTTCAGAAACATTAATTATTTCTCTGCACCACTAAGAGCTATTATCTCACACATAACTGCCATGAAATTTCCTATGCATACCACAAGCCTCCCACCTCTATTCGTGTCTACATGTTCTGTGCCAGCCTATGATATAGCGATCGTAATGCTGTAGCCCTCCAGTAGGAGGGTGACACTATCTCCATGTGCAGTAATCCCTGAAAGCACTAACACATGATCATAGGCTCACTCTTTTCTTGGCACTGCTGATGTTCAGATGTGTTTTTTCCTGGGCTTTTTGAGTTTTTACTCATCTTCATTTACTGCCTGTCCTTATTTAGTGTTACTTTACTTTAGTCCCTGTTGCACCTTCGTTTCAGTTGCCTGATTGCAAGTTCATTTTCTCTAGCTACCATATTTATTCTTTGTAATACTTCCAACAACAATTTCAAAGTCCAGTCACTCCTCTTCAGGCATTTTCTCCAAATGTGTTAATAGCAACCAGAGGCTCCTTATCTGTTCATGGATCTGATGTTCAGTTGTTATCCCTTTAGCTCACTTAGTAGAGCAAGTACATGACATATGACGGGTCTCAGATTTCAATCTGTATCATGGTACTGTGATTATAGCAGACAGATATAATACATTACCATGGTCTTATAGAGCAGTGTCGAACTATGGTGTGACCGTATGTTTACTGCTGATGGTTTTCCAGCATGATATTACCACTATCGTACAGCAGTTGTTTGGTTACTACCTTCTACCTACTTCTGATCTAGTTCATGTCACTCATCATTCTGTATTATTATTTTCTGTGCAGCCTGCCTCACCTATGGATGATTTTTGCCAGCTCTTACATGTCCAGTCTTTGCTTCTGGCTCTTCTCTCTGATGAGGAACAGGTACCTACTTTCATGTTTACTATGCTCATAATGTAGGTATGTGAGTTTCTGTGTCTTTTGTCTGTATACCATAATAATTCTTGGGTTGCTTTACTTTGTGAGCTTTCTTGTGTTCCACCTTAACAATAGTCATCATCTTTCTTTTTGTTTTAATTTTTGTTAATCCTTTGATATAGCCTAAGGTCATTACCCTTCTGTATTTTTATATCCCAATCTTGTGTTCCTTCTCTCTGCTTTAGATGATCATCTTTCTCATCCTTTATCTTTATTTCCTGCAGTTTGTTCTTTTTATACTTATCTTTACTCCTTTAGTACATCTTCACCTTTCACCTCCTGACTGTTTCTTTTCATTGGGACCATGATTGATTTGATGTGGACACCCATTTTTCTTTCTTTGCTCCCTTTGGTTTCTGTTTCTTCATTTACTGCTTCTATTCTGTCTTGTATTCTCTGTTCTTGGGGTCTTTTCAGTATGGATATTTTTTTGGGGGTGTCTTCCTCCCTTCTTCTTCTCTGCTTGACTCATGTCTTGCACCTTTTCTCACAGCATCAGGCTTGCCACCCATTTTCCTTCAGTTCTCATCTCATTAGACCACAGATACATCTGTTGGCTATCCAACATAAGGAGTCCTGTGGAACTACTCTCTCTCCTGTTCCTCATCTTATCACTTCTATTCTCTATTTCTCCTCCCACTGTACAGGCCATGAAGGCACTTTATAGTAACTTTTCCTTGGAGTTGGTTCTTGGCTCTGGAACTTTTGGTGTCTGCTTCTTCCTCTATGAACACCTATAGTCTCCCTTCACTGGCAACCTTGGGTTATGCATATTATTTCTTTAGGGTTGTCCCTGCTTTTTGCACTTCACTTTCTCTTATCTTCATTCTCTCACCTATCCTCTTCCCTCCAATCTTCTGTGTCTTCAATATCTTCCTGGTGGCTTTCTTGATTCTTATACCTTATACTAGGAAGGCTCAACCATTTCCTTTGCATCTTCATGTCATGAAGATCTTTGTATTTTCTTTCTCTACCTACATTTGAGGTTTTCTTGCTTTTATGGTTTATGGATTCTTTCTAAACATGCATCACCTTCAGTAGGCTTTGGAGGATCTGTAGCACATGTCTTATGATCCCTTATCTGCTCATATAACTTTTCACACTTCTTTCCCTCACTATCTCTCATGGGGGCTTTATTGCTTCAACATTTCCTGGTCCATTCCACCTTAACCCTCCACCTGACTTGCATCTTTACACTGATGCCTTCCTTTCTGGTGGGGGGACCAGTTCTTTACACCTCCACTTTCTTTGGCGTGTGGTGTCTGGTAGAGCAGTCTATGCTTATTGACATTCTGGAGGTGATTGCAACTTTTTGGGCGTGCCAAAGTTTTTGGTTGCAGTTGTTAGGTCACCTTATGATGATGCATTCTGACATTTATATGGTCATTTTTTCCCTCACCCACCAGGAAGGCACCCACTTCTGGAACCTATGCTTTTTTTTGTCATAGCTCCATCTCTTTTAACAATAGCCAGTTACCAAGCAGTATTATCCACACCTTACACCTCTTGTCCAACACTTTCCCCTTTTTTTGGTTGTTCTCTCGTTCTACTCCCTTGTGATTATCTTTGTTCAGACATTCACTTTTTCCTCCTACTGTCCTCTATATTGTAAGGACTTATTGTTTGTTCTATGACCACTCCTTTATTCCAAAGACTTAGACTGTCTGGGAAGGTAACTATTAGTTTTCTCCAATTCTCATTTGTCTTTTAGGTTCAGTTAAGGCTGTCTGTTGTTCTCCTACATGGATTGCCCCATTCTTGGATACTGCAATCACCTGTTTTTTCCATGGCTGTATGGACTTATTTTTGTTCACTTTAACCAGTTGGTTTGTCAGCTTATCCAGCTGGCATACTTCTTTTTAGATGAGTTTAACCAATCCCTTTATAATGTCATCTACTGTCAAAATTGACATATAACAACTATCTTGTTCCGTTTTGATGCCAACCTTTTTTGGTGATTATGCAGGCTGGTATGTGGATTTCTAACACATTCATTTTCTATTACTTATACCACTAGGTGGTCTTTTGTGCTGATAGTTTTCACCTCCTTCCAGTTACTATTCTCCAAACTATCTGGAGGCTCTGGTATGGTGAGTTTTGACTGTAGGTTTTCTCTTCCAGCTCCTTCACTGCTTTAGTTTGATCTTCATGTCTGTCACAAATTTCATAAGACCACCACGTATGTACCATTTCTTTTGAACACCCCCCCCCAAAAAAGGAAAAAAAAAGGAGGCAAAACACACACACACACAACTTATCATTTGGAACTAGCACTACATTCATTATGTTTGGTATCATTGGATTGTGCTGAGTGGCTGGCATTTCCTTGCAGAGAATACTTACCTGAAATCTGCATCAATTGGGGAAGGGGGAGTATTGAAAGTGTTAAAACTCATTCACTTCTGCTCAGTATCTGCTGTTAAGATATGGTTTCTGCAAGACTGTTTTGGCAGAATATGTTTCAAAACGACATGACCATTTCTACACCTTTTACAAAAAAAAAAAAATAAGACAACACCAGGTGTAGTCCTGCCCTCACACCTGGCTTCCACTTGCTGTCTTTAGTGGTATTAATCCATTCCATTGTCTTTCAGTAGGGACTCAATTCCAGATGATCATACTTGGTGACAGTAGTCCATGCACACACTCTTATATTCTCCCCTACATGTATTCCTGCCCTCCTGTTCTTCTAGTTGAACATGAAAGAACCCTTACTTCTCCAGTTCCAAGTTGTCGGGAATATTGATATGGAGAGATTCCTTTATGAATAGTCTTCCCCTTTGCAGTGTCTTCCAAGCAGTTCCTGGTGGATACGTTCAGCTGGATGGGACTTAGATTTGCCTTGGGATGGAGGTGAGGGCTCTTCTTCCACCTGTCATTAGTAGTTGACCAAGACAGAACAGCCTGAAGCCCTAACCACACTATATCTTCTAATGTTCCATTAACCTTGGTGACACTTTACCACCAGCACTTGATTTTCCTGATATTTTTTGTTCTACTATCTCAGTACTAAAAAAAATAACAACTTTAGAGCTAAGAATGTTTCCTACTTGAGAAGGAGAAGTCTCCCATTGGGCACTGCTCCACTAGACAACCCCTGGTCTCATGGAAGCAGATATGGGGCAAATACTGGAGATCAGTAATCAAATTCAAAAATGAATACTTCATATTTATATGAATACGAATACAGGAAAAATTGTAAGTATTCAAATATGAATACATAGAAGTGTATTCATGAAAACATTGGATTCATAGACCATATGTTTAGTGAAACATCAGTCAAGTTTAAATTTGGGATCAAATGCTGCAGCCAAGCAAAAGATACTTCATTGCTCATACTGAGTCAGCTGGGCATGAATGGATTTCTTCATTGCAGAGACAAGATTGAAATTATATGTGGACTATATGCTGTCAGTCTCAGTCATCAGCCTATAAACACATGGCACTACATAACTGTAGGTAACAATGTTTTGACCCTGAGTGAAATTTGTTGCCTCCTCTAAAGGTGTCAGTATTGCCACCAAATCTGCAAGTACAGTTTGATCATGAAAAGTAAGTTTTTATGTACCAGTATCTAGATTATCCAACTTCTGGGGAATCTTCAATAAAGAATTAATCATCTTAATTTCTGAGTTTCATCATGTTAGTGTTACTGATGAACTCTGGCCTCTCCCTCAAGTACATTAGTTGCTTGCATTGATTTTCAAATGTAGGACATGATGGCCGATGCTTTGGAAATTACTTTCAGCAGTGGTCCAGCATTTTTCATGCCATCCTTGACCACAAGCTGTAGCATGTGGGAAAAGCATGGGTCATGTTCAGGAAGAAATTTGGATAAATTGTCTGCTGATTTAGATTCATCCAAAAGTTTGTCTCTTAAGTTGTTAAACTAGTGACCTTTCTTAATCAAAATAAATAATGAAAGGAAATCTAGTACATATCTGTGTCAGTGTCGATGATATCCCAATATCCATTTCATAGATTCTTCTGTCAATCCTTTCTTTGTCACTCTCATGCATCTGCTTCTCAGTCTGGACTATACCAGCATTTGGTCTCCTTGTGCAAAATGATCCTGAGTGGATAGCTGTTATGGGATCAAAGTCACTTATTGAAGGCGAGTGGAACATGAACAGATGCTGATCAGTGATCATGTCAGCTCCCAGACAAGATCTCATATTTGTCTTGATAATCTTCATTTTGCCAAATCCTCTCTCTGCCTCAGCAGAGCTAGCTGGTACAGACAGCAGTAGGTCACAGAGCACATCCACTGAAAGTGTATAATAGTTTGAATTACCACTCCGAGCTACAGAAACTGAAAAATCACTAAACTATTACTCCTGTTGATAAAACACAGTGTGTCCTGCAGGTTGTTTTGGCTGCAAGACACACTACTGTATGTTTTGATATGCATAGTTCCAAGAAGTTACCTTAAAGTTAGTTATGGCTTGACAAATATAATTGTTGATTGGTTGGATTGCTTCTGCTAGATATTTTGGGTTTTTCTAAGCAATTTGTTGAAAAATAAGAATCACGAAGGTTATCAATTGTCATAACCAACTTTTTATCGACAGTAAAAGCTAATATTTCATGATTTTAGACAAATGTCAAAAATGACATTTTTTATGTTTCACTCATTCGAATAAAAAATGGAAATTGTGATTTTTTTTTTTTTTGCATAGCACATTTATTGATAACTTCAACCACTTTAAATTTAATGAAGCTTCAAAGTACATTCCCTATAATAGATACAATTTTTAAGATTAAACTGTCAACAATACTATACAATAGCTGTAAACTTTACTGTACATAATCAGTATTGGCAATCAGAATCGGGCCAATTCTGTGCTATAATTATTGGTAATTGGTAATTTCTGATTGTGACGTGATTGGTAAAACAATAATATGTCTTGTTTTTTGGCTAGTGCAGTCTGCAAAGTTGGATTCAAAAGTGTTTTCCCTAACATGTACAAACAATGCTCATGCAGTAAGGTAGTTTCTCCAAACAACTTACAAGTTTGCAATTTTTACTTACCTGTTTTTGGAAAGTGTTAACCAAAACTGAACTTTTATGTACATCTTTCAAATGTGCGAGCCTTTATGCAGGCTTGGTGCCATATATATATATATATATATATATATAT
>NW_013668665.1:60264-82287 GCF_000517525.1 Limulus polyphemus | reverse complement strand
GTTTGTGAACTGTACATGAATGATGAGTGTTCGTAAGTTTGGGAAGGTCCTTTAATGGTTTGTCATAAATTCTGTTCAGTTAAGAAACACTTAGATTAACTTATGCGGAGTCAAACTTGTAATGGCTCTTTTGATTTTAAGGAGCTATGTGAGTTACCTAGAAGACACTTTTTACAGGCTCACTGGTATTTCTGGGGGCCAATGGCTCCCGGGCCCCTGCTAATTTCAAGCCCTGTTTGCTTTGTTAGTAGGGACAAATTTCTTGCTGTCTAGATATACTTACACAACTTGACACTTGACTCTATGGCATTCATAATCAACCCTTCTTTTGCCAAAATAGGATGTTAACTTTCCCGGATCCAAGACTACATTGTATGCAGGAACAGTCCCTCAGTTGATTTCTGCTTATCAAAGCTGAGCCTTGGTCTGAAGGGGATTACAGCATTCCTCTTTTTTGAGGGGGGGGGGTTATTTTTTGACCTTGTCACCATTTCAATTCAAGTAACTTGTGACACTACCACTGTTAGCAAAATTAGATCGTTTTTTAGATATAATAATCATATAATGGTGTGTGTAAATTGAAAACAATATTGCTTTACAAAGTTTATAGCATTTGCAATCTACATATACAAGAAGGAGTTGTTTACAGTTAGGCTGTCCTTCCAACATGCTTTTATGTGTATGCTATGTATAATCACACTAAATTAATTATAGAAACTGTTTGAAACTACAGAAACCAAAAGTGTTGGTATATTATCTTATAAATGTGCTATTTTCATTCCCCATTATGTAGATCTTTGTGGCACTAATATATGTTGTGCCCTGTCTGCAAAGTGTGTGAAGAGATACTCCTAAAATAACACAAATACCTATTATACAGTGCTAATATTATTTGCAAAATGGAACTACTTAGCATACTGAGCACATTATGCATTGCAGTAAAACCTTACCATACTATCTCTTAAAGTGTAAAGGGTTGATTCTTGAAATGAACAACACATCTAGGATTGTGAACTAGGCTACAGAGCTATCTGAAGTAAGGTCTACAGATCAGAGTTTCCATTGTCCTTTCACAGAAAAGGTTATTGCCTTGTGTAGATTTGAAGAACTGCCTTTGTCCTTGATACAGCAGCCAAAATAACTAGAAAGTCAGTCAGTATCTGTCATGATTTTAGGGTGTCAAGTTTGAATACTTTTTCCATCAAAGTTGCTTTCCCTGTCTTTCTTTTATAGCAAAACTACTAAGTCTATCTATTGCTGTTATTAATTTTGAGTTGCTAAATAAAGGTAAGGCAACTGTCTGACAGCACCCATTTCCAATGCTTTGGCTACTTAAGTGTTAAATAAAGTGTAAATTTATTCTTTAATGTTGTATAAACAGATGTGGATCTAGAGGAGAGGTTCATGGTGTTTGAACCAACCAAGTTTTTTCAGGCATTAATAACTATATTATTCATATTTGTATAAGTAGGTGTAAATCTAGGAGAGTTGTATAGGCAGTCTAGATCCATGGTATACAAATTGGCGGTGCTCAGTTATCATTATAGAAGTGTATAAATTATACCTGAAAGTACAAATTAAGAAAAAGTTTTAAAAACTACTGTACAAATATAAATACTGTTAAGTACAATAGTAATAACAATTCACATGGGAAATGATGGGGGGGGGGGGGGGTGCAACAAATCACATGTTTAGAAAAGGGATTCTATAAATATAGACCACCACTGGTCTAGACCATTCTCCATTTTTTTAATTCATAAAACACAGCCAGAAATCCTTACACTACCATGTAGTATCAAGAAGGAATATTAGATACCTGTGTTTTTATTTGATTGGACTATTAATTATCATTAAAGTTTTTATGAGGTTTTCTACAAACAACATGGCTGTAGTCTGCAGCAGTCCAGTCAGTGCCTCATCTATTAATTTATTATTTCTAGGATAATACAATAATATGAATGCCAATTAAACATTGCCATGGTAAATTTTCACACGTTGGATTTTTCCAAACAAACTAAAATAACTAAACAATCAAAATTAGCATTTCTGATTGTTACGGTTTTTTATTATTTCAATAGACAATTAATTGAAAATATGATTAAATGTATTGTCATAAAAATAATCAACTAATTGAAATTAGTTGTTCCAGTTATGACTTTTTTTTATTATTCCAGCTGTTCAAGTAATTGAAATATTACCATTATGTTTGTTTGTTTTATACATAATGGGCTGTTTGTGCTGGCCCCCAATTTTTTGTCAGAAATTAATAATTCAATCCTTTAATGATGTATAATTAGGTATGGATTTAGGGGAGGGGTCAAGAGAGGCAATTCCCTTGTCATTTTTTTAAAATTAATAGCTGTATTATTTAAAGTTGTATAAGTAGTTGCCGATCTGGAGAGGAGTCTGTACTCTCATCCTTTCTTCAGAAATTAATTTAAAACAGCCAGACATTCTCACATTATCATACAATATCAAAAAGAAACATTAGGTTTCAATGTTTTATTTGATTGAACTACTAATTACCAAGCCTTTTTGATGTTTTTTGAAATCAACACAGCTGGAGTCTACAGTAGTTCATTTAAGGCCTCAAACAATAACTGATTATTTCTAAACTAATATGTTAGTATGATATCAATTGAACATTTCCATAGTCAGTTTTTCACAGACACTAATAATGTGTAAAACTTGGGAGATCTGATTCATCAAAGATAGTATTGTTTAGGACACCTATAGCTCTTATGTTACAAAATGGATATTTCCCTGTTTAGAAATTAGAATTATTGTGAGAAAGATGTTTTTCATATTGTTGATATTAAAATTAAGTTAAAATGTATCTTGTTTAACAGAGCTATAATTTATTTCTAAATATGATTGCAAATATAACTATTTCAATTTTAATTAAAAATTTAAAATGTTTATTTTTGACTGTGTTTATTTTCATATCAGTCACATTACTAGAACTAGAAATATATGCTTTGAAGTCACTGGTCATAACCTGATTGAGCTAATAAGTAATAGGATATATTAATGTTATTTTAACTTTGTTTGACTTATTTAGGTTACTTATGGTTGACACTTATTTATCCAAACTACTATATTATTATAGTGGAAGTCTCTTCTTTCATGTAAAAAGTACTGGATGTTTAGTACAGTGTTACACAGTTAACTTAAGAAGTAAACTGGTGTCATGTTATCATTGTAAAAGTGAAACATTACTACAGCTAGTTCCAATACAGTACAGTACGCTACCTTCACTCAAATAATAGCTTTTTTGTTCATTGCTGCCTTTGATATACAAAATTTTTATTGTGTGCCACTAACCTTGAAACT
This sequence comes from Limulus polyphemus, assembly GCF_000517525.1. Lineage (NCBI taxonomy): Eukaryota > Metazoa > Arthropoda > Merostomata > Xiphosura > Limulidae > Limulus > Limulus polyphemus. The sequence goes on along the minus strand of NW_013668665.1, from coordinate 78,954 downwards.
CTCTTCTACCCCATGATTAACATGGTTCACTGTTTCTTTGCATGTAAATTATCATGCAACAACCCTTCATCAATACAAGTGTGATACATCCTCATAATGCACATTAATACCTCTGTTTGATTCCACTTAATCATCACTTCTCATTAGGCAGTCATCAAGTTCAGATGTTCCACAAATTCATGTAAATTTATGTGATACTTTTTTCTTTTTTGGAATATTACTTTCACATTTCTACATTTCTTTGTTAACTGTAGTTCATTATTAACTTACCTTGTTTTTGTTTTTTTCTTTAGTTTGACATTTTTTTCAGACCTTTTTCATGGATTCCCAACTCATTCACGGTTGAATATGACTTCCGACTTTCATGTCTCAAGTTGCTGCTACTGTAACTACTACTTTGAATGTTGTGACACAGGCTTCAGGTACAGGGGTCTCATTTGGGGATGTTTCGGCTTTTGTTCTTTGGGAAACTGAATTTTACATGGGTTATTCCTCTTTTTCCCAATGCTGTCCAGGCACTTCCAGTGTCAGTGAACTTTGTTCATGCCTTGATAGTCTGTGTATCTTCTGAGGAATCAACTAGACCCCTCAGCTTTCTTGGAGTTGATTTCTCTGGTATGTTAACTTTTATCTGTATCCCCCGTTTCATGTCCTACCTTTTCACTTTTACATACTGCCACATCATCTGAGTACGTTGATTTTCTTCCTTCTCCAGATATTAGGATCCATGCTGATCATTTCCTGTCTCATTTGAGGGTAGGGAGCCTGTTTGCTCTGCCCCTGTGGGCTTCAGATGTTTATGACTTGGTTTACCATCAGCCTGATTCTCCTTTTCTGGACTCAGCAGCTCAAGTTTCTTCTGCCTGTGTGGATCTGACCCTTAGAGTTCTGTGTACTTCTCCCAGACCCAGTTTCCTGCCATCATTTTAACCTTACTTCTCTCCTTTGTGAGGCTATAGACCATTTTTGGGGGATACCCGTACTCCAAATGTTTCCACGTTGGCATTATTGCCCTCCTCTGTCTTATCCCTTCACATGTGGTGTTTTTGCTGCTGGTTTCTCCAGGGTAGGGATGCTCTCATGTCTCAGGTGCACCTGCCATCCATTTATCTTCATGAACTGCAGATGGTCCATTTTCTATATGGATGTGTTTTTGGAGATATCCTTGACTGTTTGGTTGCTTTTTTTGTCTCAATCTACTCCTATTCCAGCTTCCAACCCTTGTACGTTCCCTCCTCCTTAAGTCTGTCACTGAGGCATTTTGCTCCCATTTATACTCATTGCAACCAACAGTTCTGGTAAGTTTTTTGTGGGTACTGGCCCCAATGGGGGCTTGTTTGTCCAGGTTTGCCAACCAGTTGCGGGAATTCACTTCTGATTCCTGGGTGATCCTGATACACTCTGAGACAGGCATTTTCTGGCTCCTGCTCTCCACCTTCCTAGTATCCTGATCCAATGTCTTTCCATTTTCTTTGGGATCCCACTAATTGCCAGTATCTTTCCAAGGGGGTTCAGAATCTACTATAGAGCCTGTCAGTCTTCCTGCTCTGGGATTTTACTCCAGGTTTTTTGTCATCCAAGATTGAGCTTACCTCGGGCACCTTATGTCTTTTGTCGGGTGATTCAGGCTTTTGCCCCGACTTATGTACACTTGGGGTCTGAGCTTCCATCATTACATGGATGACTGGTTTCTGTTAGCTCTTTCCAGACCTGTAGCTTCTCACCTGCTTTAACAGAAGCAGCTTATGTAGGTTTGATTCTCAAGGCAGAGAAGTCTTTTCTTATACCTACCCAATATTCTGTCCATTTGGGGGTGTTTTTCATCATGTACCTCAATCAGACACAACCTTCTCCCTGGTGTCTGCATTGAATGGAGTTTTCAGTTTTCCATGTCCTCTTCTCTAACTTACTTTCTACATGTGAAGTTTTGTTGCTTCTTAGGACTTGGGCTTTGATGGTAGCCATCATTCTCTTGGGTCATGCATATATGCATTTTATTCTGTGGATGTTACATGTCCAGTGGAATCTTGCTCCGGATCCCCTGGATTATTCTATTACCCTCCCTATATCTATCCTGAATCATTTCCATCAGTGATTAGCAGATACAATACTATGATGGGATTGCTACTTCCTTTCCTTTGTCCAGATTTGCTTCTGTCAACTGATTCTTCTCTCTGGGGATGGGGGAATGTGTTGATCATCTGGAGGCTTCTGGACAGTTGTCTCTAATCTAATAATTCTTCCATATCAACACCTTAGGGCTTCTGGCAGTATGTCGTGCTTTGAACCTTTTCCTTCCCTCTATTCTAAACAAACTGATTATGATCCATTCCAACAATTCCACTTTTGTCCCGTATATTAATCACCAAGGGCAGACCCATTCTTGTTTGCTTTGTTCTTGGACATTGGAACTTTTTTATTGGGACAGCATTCCTCATATATGTGTCATGGCATGTCATGTTTTAGGGGTGCCTTCGACCTCGTGGCACACCATCTTTACTGACCTAATCAAATTTGCCTCACAGAGTGGTCCTTCGACAGTTAGGTTTTTGATGGCTCTGCACTCAGTGGGGTGCTTTTGCCACTTGTCTAAATACCAAGTTACCTCTCTTTTGGCCACTGGTTCCTCATCCTCAGGCCTTGGCTGTCGATACTGTCACTTCAGATTGCACCAACTGATATCTACATGCCTACCCCCAATCCGGCTCCTTCCCAGGGTGATTTTGATTATCTAATCCACTCTGTGTCTGGTCCTTCTGGTTTCTTCTTTCAGGCCATCACAACCCTTGTTTTCACTTCTCCTTCAGCTCCAAACAACCCTTCTATTAGTATTACCTCTTCCTCTGATACCATCCCTTCTTCTTCAGTCTTGGTTTCCTGTCCTTACTCACTCCATCTTCTTGCATGGCATTTCTCTACTTTCTTGTGAGGAAGATTTGGTTTATCCACACATGTAGCTTCCCTACTGTCCCATTCCATTCATCCTTCCTTCCTCATGGTTTATCAGTAAATTTGGAAGTCCTTCTGCCATTGGTCACACCACTGTCCTTTTCAGCCCTCTGTCCCTCTTCTAGTGGATTTCTGTTTGATCATGGTGCTTCTGTTTTATTCATTGCGGGTTATTGTGCAGCCTTCTCCAATACCTTCCATTTTTCCAGGTACTGTTCTGTGTCAGATATGTTGACCCCCCCCCTTCCATACATTCATTTCCCACTCCCTTCATAGGGTGACTGTTTCTTCCTTGTCCGGGTACTATCTTCCACCTGTTGCCATACTTCAAAAATTGTTCAGTTATGACTTTAAATGGGCTTTTTTTCTTTCAATGGCATATCCTTATTAGTTCATGGATCCAACTCAGTGGTAAGTGTTGCCTGTACAGGTATGCTGCTTATCAATAAATCACAAAATTTTGCACTGTACTGTCATACACAATCCTTCCACCTCTGTGTGGTGGGCCCTAGAGGTTGAAGTTGCATAGTCCTGGCTTTGCTTGTCCTGTGGAATGTGGTTACTTGGGGCATCAGCTGGTGATCCATATACTCCAGCTTCTGTGTGGTCCTATCTGGGGGATGATTTTGCATGGGTTACACCTTGCTACTCCAGGCATCCATCTTGGTGGGTTTGGGCATAAGAGGATGATGTTGCACAAGGTGGCATGGTGAGTGTTGTATGGGACATCACACCAAAGTTGTCTTTGATGCACACTGTTGAGATAGGGTGTTCCACAAGACTTCTATTAGGTTTTTCTCATGGTATTTTGCTTCAATGAAATGCTTATTCCAGACTGTACTAACCCGTGAACTTTCATGGGTATAGTAGAAGGGGATTACTGCCCATCCCTTTGATTGAATAAATCATGGCCAGCCTACTTTTCAAAATAGGGATTTTGTGGTCACCCATTGCACTGTCTCGGGTGTCATCATTCCTCCAAACTCCCCACCATGTTTCCCCCATTTTTTCTAGTGGAGTATGGGAGTCCTTCCCACTTTTCAGTTCCTAGCCAATGGGGTGATGAACTATGAGGCAACCTTCTGAATGTGCTTAATTCCTTTCAGTAGAGAGTAGGGCAGTAGTGTTCTGCTGTTGTAGATGGTGTAGATCCTGTACATGAATAGTAGTCATATAATGCATGAGATAGAATAGATCTGTCACATTGCAGTTCATCGCTGTTGTTGGGATTCCTTGTTTTACCGTTGACTGGATGTTGGTTCTCAGTGAGTGGTTTTGGAATCAAACACAACCAATCAACATAAGTTCTTACACATGTGTTGGTAGTGTTCCTAATCCTACCATGGTCATGGGATTTTACCTTATGCACTCCACCTCCCTGAGGTGGTTCCCAGAGGTTGATGTTATGTTGATCTGGCTGGATTGGCCCCCAGCTCTGTGGTTGCTTGGGGAGTTGACTGGTCATCCATGTGCTCTAGGATCTGTGCAGTCCTATCTGGAGTATGATGTTGTCTGGGGTGCATATAGTTCCTCTGACACTCCACCTCAGCGAGGTTCACTCCCAGAGTAGAACCACTCAAATTAGTTTTGGATTTAAAGTGAACCTCCACAACTGTAAATCCCTTCGTACTGTCATTATGATGTCGGGTTCCTTGATGGCTGGTGTTGGTTGTGGATTTGTACACATGTGCCCTGTTTAGTCGACAGGTACGGAATTTTCTCCTTCTGTCCTATTCAATCTGAGGTGAAGACAATGTGGGCCCTCCTCCTACCATGGGTAAGAAGATGTATATCTCATGTTACCCAGTTTTGGACTGGAGTTTACCTACCAAGTATAGTCTGTTGCATCCTAATCATTCTATATCAAGAAGCACATCCATTTTAGTGTTCCCCACCATCTGTTCTGTGACTGGGGACCCCACGCTCCTTTTTCTCCTGCATTATGATTTTAGTAGGATGTAGGGTCAGACTACTCTAGATTTTTACTCTCATTTATTTGATGTTTGCTTCCCAATTTATGCCTATTTATGCAACATTTACTACCACACTGGGTGAAGAGTATGCCTGGTACAGAAGTGGTGTGGTCTTCCATATGTGTTCCTCTTCCAATGGGGATTCACACTCCATAAATGTTCTTCAGATGCTTTCGAAGAATGCTTATCTATATTTCATGCACTGGTCCCCCCATCTTTTCAATGTGGGATTCTAGCTATTATATGAGAGGAGGTAAGGTACTGTATCGGAAGTTATCACTTTCTTACACTGAAAATATATTTCCAATAAGTACTTACCTCATCTCAAACTTCCCCCCTTTCCTACCCGTTACTGGTGCTTAATTTCTGCTTAATCACAAAGTGAGATTAAGTGTAAAATTGTTGTGCCTGAAGTCTGAAGACAGGATTTTCTCTGGCTTTTCATATTTTTTCATCGCTATAAATTTTGCCAGACATAAATTTTTAAGTCAATTTTATGTGTTTATTCTAAATATATTTCAATAACTAGTGATCAAAAATATGTTAGAATCAACATTTTGCTATTTTCTGACATTTAATTAATGTTATTCATGAAGAAAAAGTTCAATTTTCATTTTTCATTTCTACACAAAAATAAAACTCACTTGTCCATTCATTTCAGAATAACTATTTTTTTGCTACAAATCTATCATTCCTTGAGAATATATTATGCATTTCTTGATTTTCAACCTTGTTTCTGATATTCTTGTTTTGTATACAGGTCTTGGTTGAATTTAATTTTGTTATAGTGCAACATGAAGTGGTGTGATCATTTACTAAATAATGAAACTCAGCTTTAGAAACAACTATAATGAAAGTTTAAACATGATTGGATAGAGAAAGAATTAAGACTACCATGTAATAGTAATGAAGGTTTAAAGGTTTTTGTAAATGTTCCTGTCATCAGTGAATTGTCAGTGTAACTGTGTGTTAAATTATATCTGTTTGAAAGCTACAGAAATTTTCATAAATGAGAAGTCATCAGAAAACTTGATATAAGGTAAGCTTATACAGTTTAGAAAATTGTTGAATGGGTAACAAAGATAACTTCAATACAAGTTTAATACAGTAATAAATCTAAAATTGTTTTAGAAGATTTTCTAATTATCAGGCACGAGTAGTTTACCTAGACATAGGAATATATATAGAAAATACACAGTCTCATGTCTGATTATTGCATAAGGCTTAATAAAGGTATCTTGTTGATGCTTGGTTATTTATTTAAGTATAGTGGTTTTACTTTTCAATAGATATATTGTGGTTTTATTGAAGTACAATGTTTGTAAACATAAGTTTTTTTTATTGTGTAAACCACATGAAATTGTCATAAAATCAGATAAGTTTAGTTAATGGTTAATGGGGAAAGAACTGAACTGAATAATTAATTCAAGATACAGTAACAGTAACTTTTACAGTAGACAAGTTCTTGTTTAAATAATTACAATATTTCAACTCGTAGTATTGAGATATTGATTTTCATAAGCATTTTAATGTTTCTCTAAAAAGAGAGAATAACCTTTCACCTACTTTTGTATACAGAAAGCAGTTCTCAGTTGCCATGCCTCCACATGCAAGATCTTGTCACCCATTATCACAAAAAATGTCCTTGTTTTCATCTTTTGTACATAGGGCTGGTAATGTTTGTGCATATAATGAAGATATAATATTATAATTAAATTATTTAAAATCTGTAGCGATTGATAGAGGGTGGAAATCTAATATCATATATAGTATCTATATAAATATAATAGTACTGTCTGTTGTCTGTCCATGTAACTTCTTTGCAGGTTGTGGATGGATCTTCAACAAATTTGATATGTAGGTTCATTGGGTCCATGGGGAAATACATAAAAATTTTTAGTTTTGCATTTTGTGGTTTTTATGGACGTTTTTGTATTTTTTACTACTATTTTGCCCCCTCTTGATGGATCTTCACCAAATTTAGTATGAAGGTTTGCTGGGTTCATGGGGAGATACAAATTTTCAGTTTTGTGTTTTTTATGGTTGTTTTGGGATTTTTATCACTACTTTGCCCCCTGTTGGTGTATCTTCACCAAATTTGGCATGAAGGTTTGTTGGGTCAATGGGTTGATACTTGCCAATTTTCAGTTTTGCACATTGTGTTTCGTAGTTTTTATGGGCGTTTTTGCATTTTTTACAACTACATATTTTCATATTTTAAGATAACCATTTGTTAATCATGAATTTACATAACTTCTGTCCAGAGGATGGCTACTCCAGCTGATATTGTAATAAATTACAAATATTTGAGTGTATGAAGCTACAAACAACCAAAAAGGTAAATAGAGTAAATACATCTTTGCCATATGTTATGTCATGGTCAACACAAATAGATAATGTTTCATGAAATATTTGGATTGTCAAGTAACCATTACACCACTATTAAAGTTAATTAATATTATCAAAAGGATTGAAAGATAAAATTGAACTAAAGGATAAATGTGGAATTTATAAAATTTCACACATTAGTGATTTAAATGATTTTGAGGAGATGTGTAGAAATTTGAAATTTAGAATAAGATAATATGAAAAATTCAGTTGATAAAGTAGAAACGAGTGATTCAGCCTTGTCTGCTAAAACACGTGGCGAACTCTATACATCATTGAATGGGACAATGTGAAATTATTTAAATAGGTGAATTGTAAAAAACGAATTAGATATAGAGAGTCATTAGAAATTGTTTAAAACAAAATTATGAGTTTGGATAGATATTGTTGTGTATCAGCTTGTTTGTTAATTTCAGGTATAAATTCTTTCCGAGTAACTTCAGCAATACAAGTCCTTTCTTAATTAAAACTAGTTTATTCTTTCTCAATACAACTCCCTGATAATTCTAGAAACTCCATCTGTAATCAATAAATGACCCCATTGATTAATTTATTAGCAGAAAATATAAATAACCCACCTCTGAAGTTATATAATTGTTGTTTTTATTGTTTGTTATGGTTATTTCTGTGTTTTTGTTATTTAACTGCATGAGTTGTTACTTAGTTTTCTTGCAGAAGCTTCCTCTGAATCTCTTATTAAGTTGCCTTATAGTTTATCTGCTGACTCCAAATTTATCTGTAAATATCATAGTTTTGATCTAATCAGGTCTCATCAGCTCAGTTAGGTGTATGATATGCAAATATTATAAACTAAATTACCCTATAACAAAGTAAATAGGTATAAGTTATTCATTTATTTATACAGTTTTAGTACAAGTTTTTTTACCTTATTACAAGTTCTGTATGGACAGAATATAACCAACCCTATACTGCACTAATTCTCCTCTTGAGAACTTTTTCATGTTTCTAACTTGACAGTACCTGGCTTTATTTTGGGATAAATTCGTTAATATGGTTTTAATAAGTTTCTGGCATATTATGATGATAGAAAAGTTATAAACTATGGTTTCTTTATTTTTATGGAATTTGACTAATTATGTGTTAGACATGGCAAAGCGAGGAGTTTGTAATATTGATATAAATTTATGCTGTATTTAACACTTGTAGCCATGCAGAATAGGAAAAAGCTCTCATAATCTCTTGTAATTCATTCTGAGTCATAAAATTCATGTTCAATAAAGCAAACTGATTTGTAGAAAATTTTGTGTTTAGTCTCTTCTTTCTTGACCAAGTCTTATTTTATATATCTGCTGAACAAGTAGTTTCAAACTTCCTTTTATTGGGGTTTTGTTAAATTACTTGTTGTCAACTTTGATCTGAAAATACCACAGACTGAGAATTTTATATAAATTAGCTTTATGCATATTATTGAGCTACTATAGGGAAATACTAAAAGTTTCTTTTAAGTATCCGTTCGCATTAAAATTTCATCTGTTTTTCAGGACACAGTACTGTATGTAAGTAAATTGGAAACTCGTATAAGTAATTTAAACAATATAAAAATCAGTCAGTGCTTCACTGTAGCATATAAGTATTTGATCTAATATCAGTGGAAGTGAATAGGCCTTCTTTTTTATGCATTTTATAGAGAAACCTACCAGAAAGCTGAAGAAATTGCACATACTTTTTTTAGTCAACGAAATGGAGATAGGCAGCATGTTATTATGGCTGTTGGAAACTGTCATATTGACTGTGCATGGTTGTGGCCATTTTCAGAAACTATTCGTAAATGTGGACGTAGTTGGTCTTCAACTGTTCGCTTAATGGAAGAGTACCCCAACTTTTACTTCGCATGCTCTCAGGTGTATTTTCTTAGAATTATCATTTTATCTGTTGATATAATCATACCCACTTGTATGTGCCAGATATTATTTATACATTGTAGATTCGTAAAATCTTGTGTAGTTTTCTTTGTTGCTAATGAAATACTATTTGTTTTAACCATGTAACAGAAATCTAACTTTATTTTTTATACATATATATGTGAGAAGTATTTTGTTAAGATTACAAGTACCATGAAATACCACAGACTAGTAATAGCTTTACTTACCTTACTCTCAACATATCCAATACAGATGTAAAGAAAAAAAGAGTTTATATTAGTAAAATACATTTTGTAAATACCAGACTAAAATATATGATTTTATTAATCCACAAGTTTTCCATCTCTTTGAAAGTTAATAAAATCTGTATTTTAACATTGGTATTTAAGCCTGTAAATTTCTTTTTACATTAATACTTCAGATTGAAATGACCTTATAACAATACCAGATGATAATCTGGTTATAACATAGTGTTAACTGGGACACTTAAGATTATGAAAGCTTATTGCTATGCTTTGATCGATACATACAACTATTATCAGTCATGAACATAACTTTCAGGAAGCCATTTTCACATTTAAAAAATAATTATTTGATTGTAATATTAGTAAAGTGTTAAATGTATCAAAACTTATATCAATGTATTTAGATTAACACCTCTAAATATTAATAATGTAAATTAAATAACTTACAGCAGCTATTATTGTATGATACATGCCAGGCCATTAGCATTCTAATGGAAATTATCATTAAATTAATTTATGTTGTTCATACTTATATTTCTTTGTACATTATGTTAATTTAGAAAACTGTTACTATCAAGTTTTTTAAATTAACTAGATAAACAACACTTCCAATAATTATTTATTTATTTTACAAAATAGTTCTAATATAAAAGTAATAATTTGACTTCACTTTTTCAGACTATACCATTTCACATATAGAGCAATTTGTACATAATCTTTGAGTTTAAATTTTTGTTCTGAATCACACTTAACTCCTCTCACACTACCACATTATCCCAAAGAAAGTTTCTCTTTTCTGGCCATCTAAGCATTGGAATGAATCTTATCTTGCTTTCTCCAGCTTTTACACCCCACTATATTGCCCAGAGCAAGTTAAATCTTGTGATTCTCTCCACCTACATCAATGTGCCTACTATCCAAAATCTATATATAAGCACCCATTATTACTTTCTATTCACTGTTCTCGAAGGCACAGTGTTATGACAACGGTTTTATGTGCTTGCTATGGGTTTCTCTTCAGTGTTGTATAGCTGTTAACTATGCTTTGAATGATTTTTTTAGACCTGTCTTCTTAGGTTTTGAGTTTATTGTCTATTTTCTTTATTTTACAAAAAATATTTTTGAGATGTATTTGGATATGAATTCACAAGTTCATGTGTCTGATGCGGAGTCACTTAGTGCTCCTACTTTGCCACCTCTGTAGTCTAGCATTACTTGGGTATTGTGGAGTGGGCCCCTATCTGTAGATGTCCAGTCCCTCAGACGTAGAGGTGAAGTCTTACATGAGGTCTGATGTTTTTTCTTTTGTAAACTTGGAGGCTGAACTTGTGAAGAATCAAGTGAAAATTTGGATTATATTTTTCTGGCACCTTCTTTTGCTCAGGCAGCTACTCACGAGCCTCGGATGGACATCCCACCTTCTGCACCATTTTTGCAACTAGTACATCAAATTTGTAATGTTTTGAGCATTTCTCCTCTTCTTCTTTATTGAGGGAAAGTAATTTGGCTAATTACCAGGTCTTTCCCCCTTTGCCAGACATTGCTGTGCATGCTTGTAGATTTGCTGATCAATTGAGAGTGGGTGGCTGTCATGCTTTGACCTCCCATTTATTGGCATGCCTTAGCTTTCCATCATTTGGAGAACCCTTGTTTGGATTCTTAGAGGTTATATCCTCTTCCTATTTGGGGCTCTAGGTCTGATGCCACTATTCGTCTTAACCTAACTCATTTTTCCCAAATTTGTCTGTCCCTTATAACAGTTTTGCATATTTTATCTTATTTACAACTGTTGTCTTAGGCATATCACAGGTTTCCTGCTCAATTTTCAGAGTATCTTAGTCATTGGTAAGGTTATCACCTCCTGCTTTCTCCTTGGTCTCTTGATTGATTTGTTGCAGGGATCTTTTGGAGAGAGATGTCTTGCTTGAGGGAGTTTGACTTTCTTCTTTGGCCCTTAAAGATCTCAGAGAAACTTCTTTTCTCAGACATTTGATCTTTGTAAGTTTTTCAGATTCCATAGAATCTAGGGTGGATGTGACTGGTCTTCACTCTTCTCTTTCAACACTGTTTTCTCACCATTTCCGGTCTTCTATCAGATAGTTTCCTGCATCTCCTGTTTGGATTTCCAGACTTTCTGCATCAGCTCCATGTATTATCAGAACACAAGGGAGATTCTGCTCTTATCAACAGGTGTCCTCCATGTGGAGCACAGACAGTGCCATTGGGGACTACTATATTGGGTCTAGTCCTGTGGGGGTTTGATTCAGATTGTTTTTGTCAACATGGGAGACCTTCGCCACAGATCACTGGGCCATTCAAGCTTTACGAGGAGGATTAGTCCTTCATTTTCAAGTCTCCACCTCCATTGTCTCTCATACCGATTGTCTTTCCCATCCCTAAGGATCGTCTTTTATACAGTTGTCAAGTGCAAGTCATCCAGGATCTTCTGCACGAAGATGCTGTATAACACATTGACTCCTCTCTCAAGGGTTTTTAGTGACATTTGTTTGTAGTACCAAAGAAGATGGGCAATTGGTAACCTGTCATTGACCTTTCTCATCTCAGTTATTTCCTCCAGCCTCCTCAGTTTACGATGGAGTAATTTCTTTCCCTTTGGTTGCACTTGGCACTTGGTCTATGAATGGCAAAGTTTGATGTCACCAATTCCTATCTTCATATTCCATTTGTAGAGTCTTCATGTTGTTATCTCTGTTTTCATTTCTTTTGTATTTATTTCTATTCTTTTTCAGGGACCCTCTTGTCATTTTCATTTGGATCCCACCCAGTGGTGGGTGTTTTCTGGTCAGGTATGCTTCTTTCCAAATCTGCACTAGCATCCAGTTGACTGATAAACATTTTCCTGGTAGCAATGAGCTCTGTTAAGACGGGGTAATTCCATAAGACCACCTTGTGCACTTTCCAGGTGGTAAACAAGTGTATACTGGATTGCCACTCATGGACTATCATAAGTAAAGCTTAAGGGGATTTGTCCATCCTTCCTGACCAGTGGATTAAATAAATCGGAGCTGGTTTGCTTTTCAAAATAGTAGCAGGAGGTGTTGCCTTGCCTCTCAGGTTGGTGAGTTAAGATTTCTGTTCATAATATCAGGCTGGGTTGTCTCTATTTCTTCAAGTTTGGTGAGACAGGAAAATTTAGCTCATTCTGAGTTTGATTTGTTGCATTTTGTTCAGTTTAGGGATAGGTTTTGTCCAATTTTGTGTTGCTTGCCTTTTCTTTGTAATTCTGGTGGCTTGACCTGCAACATTCTGTGACGTTCAGGTTAGGTTCCAATAATATCACATTACAAAACAAGAACAGATCAAAGGTGGTTCTCATGCCCTAGCCACTACGCCTTGGATCTAGCTTTTTTGTCCACAACCCTATAATTCCAATAACAAGATGTAGGACCTTGTCTGCCTGGTTGTGGCCTGGATGAATCCTGTGAGTTAGGTACAATATTTCATCATATTTTTTTCTAATGATGTTAGGGTTTTGCTTCTGTGGCCATTCAACCTTTACCGCTCAGCAGGTTTCATGCTGTCTGGGGGAAGAGCATACCTGTTCCAGAAGTAGCGCAGACCCTACTAGTGTACTATTACTATATCTCAATTTTGCACTCCTCTTTTCTAGATGCTTTCTTTGTGGAACTTGCCCTCACCAGCCCCTCCACCTTTTCAATGTGGGATTCTAGCTATAGTATGAAAGGGGGTATGTTTCAGAAGTTAACATTTTTTTTTATACCGAAAATGTATTTTGGATAATGCCTCACCTCACACTCTCCCTCCCCATGAAATGACTGGTGTTTGGGTCTGCAAATTTGGACCATCTCAAAGAGTGAATAGGAAATAATAATAGGTGCTTATATATAGGTCTGGAATAAGGGGTGCATTGACGTAGGTGGAGAGATTCACAAGATTTAACCTGCTTTGGGCAATATAGTGGGGTATAAAATCTGGAACAAGCAAGGGGAGATTCATACCAATGCTTAGATGGGCAGAGAAGAGAAACGCTCATTGGAATGAAGCTATAGTGTGAGAGGAAGTAAGTATTATTGGAAATACATTTTCGGTATAGGAATATGTTAAGTTTTATCTTTCTGAAATTTTAAATTTATAAATGTTGTTAGGACAATACCCATGATTTACTATTATTTAATGTTTTAATATGTTACACATAAGCCACTTTGGTCAAAATTAGATTTTTACTGGCATTTTTTCAAAACTTTGCATAATCAAAATGGTATATTATGAATAAAGTTTCTCCATTATTAAAACTTATTCAAACAAGCAGACTTACCTTTGAAATATGAAAATGTTTTTTTTGTTAAGTTTGTGTCATACTTTCAACAACCACGTGACTAGAGTTCTGAATGTTCTCAGCATCATGCAATGCTTGTTCCAGTTAATTTACCCAGATTTCTCTGCTCTCCCTCCTTCCACATGACTTATAGCATCTGTGTTAGGAAGATGTATAAACTCTTCTTTTCAGCCATGATACAGATTTTCTTGTTGAAAGTTGTGCTTTAAATTTCACTCACTATGAATTCACAAGTCAACATTTACTACTGTTGAAATGACATGCAAATATTATTTTAACCATGCAAGAGCAGTGTCAGTCCAATTGGCTGAGCTCATATCTGTGAAGCTATACATATTATAGATCTGAATTTACTAAGCATCTTCACAAAAGTTGGCTAGTTTTTTTTGAAAACTACTCTATGCAAAAACTAGATATTTTATTAAACTGTTTTTACTAAAGATTTGTTTGTGAATTTTCAAAGCCTTTACTAAGTCAGTGTGACTGAAAGTGGATTTTCATACTAAAAATAAGAATACTTCTTTCCATACTAAGAATAAGAATACTACTTTCCATCTTACAGTTTTTATATCTCCTTTGAGTGGCTATCAAAAGTGTTTTTCAGTAAAAATTTACATTTTATATCTTATTTTCTCTACCCTAACACTAACTGTAAAGAAATTGTCTGTTTACAATGAAATGAAAAGTTGAAAAATATAAAATAAAATAAATAATACTATTCTTTCCTGTTTGCTGACTGCAGTATTGATCAGAAAGTTTCAAATTACTTATTTTAACAATTTCAACTGTTAACCTTTTCACATCTGCTTTCTTTTAATTTTATGGTTTTATTGCTGTACTTTGTATCCTCTTGAGTATTAATCTCAGCAAGAGCCATTAACTATTTTTGGTAGACCTAATATAAATAGCATATGTAAGGTTTCACATCATTGAGCTTACGAAATTTTAGACATTTTATTATATTGAAAATTTATTATTCTCAGCTGAGAAGTTTCTATTTTTAATCTTTTGGTTATTATGTTTTTAAATATAACAATACATAAAGAGCAAGAATTTTTAGTACTCAGTGTGTACTTAAACTCATTTACACTTCAATATAAATTGGAACCATTCTTCCCTATGCATTGTTGAGTCTTAAAAATCTAGATCTCCAAAAAATAATTCATGTAGCTTTTAGATATGTATTCTAGAACATAAAAAATATATCAGTCACTAGAATAAAATGTCTCCAAACTACTATAATTTAGCAGGTTTTTTAAGTTAGGAAACCATTGGATTGAGCATATATCTGTGCAGCGATACATACTATAGCTCTGAATTTACTTAGTATATCTTCACGAAATTTGGCAAGTTATTTTTTAAATATTTAAAATATATTATACACAAAAACTAGATTTTTTAATAAAGTATTTTTACAATGATTTGTAAAATAGGTTAAAAAATTATTTATTCATTAGAAGTGTGATGATAACACTCAAAGAAACTATGGTTGGTAGGACACTGAACATCCAAATTCATGGTAATAAGCTTCATATAGTGGGGAATCTGCTCTTTTTATTGGTTATAAACACATTCATCAATCATGCAAAATTGATTAGCAAAGCAGTCTGGAGAGTCGGAGAGAGAGAAGGGAGGGCTTCTCTAGTGGGGGTGACAAATGTTTGATATCTCAGTAAATCAAGAAGGTAGGAGGTGCAAATTTTAGATAATTATAATTATGCTTAGTTTTGTTTCTAATTGGTTGGAAACTGCAGCAACCTATTTTTGAAGTTCTGAAGTGGAGAAATTTGAGCTCAGATGTGTCATCTGACACAAAAAATGAAAATTCAGAATTTTCTAAATGTTTCTGTTTTGAAACTAAGAAGTTAAAATTTACATGAGATAAAAATTTGCATTATAGGCTCTGTTTTCCTCTAAGTTGATTGAGATACAGTGTTATTAAATTGCTTAATTAAGTTTTGAATGTAACTGTAAGAGGTCATAACATGCATACGTGCAACACAGCTAATGTAAAGAGCTAACTTGTTTTTGATTTATTGATCTGTATTAGTGCAAGTGAGACATTTGTTTCAAAAATAAAATGTTTATGAAATTTTTGTACAATTAATTTTTCTTTAATTAAATATAGATAGTAAATTACATGTCAACAAAAGACTAAAAATTTCTTTTCTTTAGGCCCAGCAGTTCTCTTGGGTCAAGGAATATTATCCAGCTTTGTATGAACAGATAAGAACATACGTTTCTAAAGGCCAGTTTATTCCAGTTGGAGGGTCATGGGTTGAGATGGATGGTAACATTCCTAGGTAGTACTTTCAGAGCAAATGTAACGTTCAGAGATATACATATGCAACTTATATTCTATATTTTTTTATTAAAAAAAAAAGGATGAAATTATTGTGCTAATGACAATTCTAAATGAACTTGCTAAGGTATGTCATGGAACAGTCCGAGAAAAAGTTTGAAAAAATCATTAATTTTTAGTATTTAAGTAAATATTATTTTTTGCAGTAAATATTGGGAAATCTTTCTCTTTACTTAGAAAACAAAACCCTCAATTAAACAAGACAAAGTTTTTAGTTTCGGACATCCAATAGTAAACTTTTTCTTGATTTGTAAGCTATAAAACAGTATTCAGTGCTGGTTATTAAAAAAAAGTTCACCAAATTGTAAATGATTAACTATATAAATCATTGATAGATCTCTATCATATATAGTTTTGACAACAATATATGGTTTCCAAAATAAATGATAAAGGATGAATAGCAACAAATGCAAAAGCAGTTACAATAGTTAAAAATTTTTCCGATACGATATTGAACCTCATCTCACAAAATAGCTTGTTTTGATTAGCACTGATCTCTATTGGCACAAATTTTCAATGATCGTCACTCTTCTTCCACCTCCTGCTTCTGAATATCCACATGTAAATGATTATGCAGCAGCTCTTCACCAATAGGAGCACAACAAATCCCTCATCTTAACCAGCACCTTCTCCACATTTGCTCTCCTTAATCACTTCTTGATTGGCAGTAGTACTGTACAGACGTGATTGTTTTTGTTCACAAATTTATCAACATTTTTCTTTGTACTACAGACTTGGTTTTCCTTTAACATTTCTTTAATTTTTCACATTTTTAAATTGTGCAAGGTTGTTTCATCCAATTATTCTTTCTTTTTCATACCTTTTTTTTGAAATTGTCAGTATGCACTTGCAGTTCAAGTTGTTATAATTACCACAGCTGTTACTGCTGCTGCGTGTGTACTAACCACTACCATCAGGTTGCATACTCAATTATTGGCTGAGGATGTGAAGGGAATAATTTGATGAGAAATGTCCATGTTCATACAATGTTCATCATCACACAAGGAATATCCAGCTATGCCTGCTCCTGGGGTGTTTGACAGGAGGATGAGAATTTGGATAGGCTATTCCTTTTCCCAACTATGCTTCCCAGTGACTAGAGATATTGGGGGATTTACCCAGACCTCCTTCACCCTTTGTGGAATTAATTGATCAGGGTTGAGCTGTCTTATCCATATCTCCTGTTTTCTATGATTCTCAACCTGCCCTCTTTGGAGAAGAATATAGGGGCCAATATTTAGTTTCCCCTCCATCACCTGATGTTGGGATTCATGCCCAGTGTTTTTGGGATTCAACTTTGGTTGGGAGTTAGTATGGCTCGTCTGCCTCATACATCTGATGATTGTCTTTATGCATTTCCTTCCCTTATTTTGATTCCCAACATTTGGAATCTCATTCCACTGTGGGGTTCAAACCCTAATGCATTAATGAATTTATCATAACGTCAACTTTCCCATATTAGACTGATATTGTCCACAATTCTGTGTGCATTATCGACCATGCACTTGCTGGCTCTGGCAATTCACTTATTCACTTCTTTCCTCTCTTCCCCTGTCTTTTCATCCCATTGCTTTCCCCACCACCAAAGGATTCTGTTTCTTGCCTATGTCTACAGGAGGCAGTTCAGGACTTACTTTGAAAAGAAGCCATAGAACTTGTGGAACCTTCTCAGCTGGGGTTTTTACTCCCGTCTGTTCATCGTACCCGCAAAAAAATATGGGAGATTGGCGACCAGTTATAGATTTATCATCCCGAAACCGTTTCATGGTCATATCAAAATTCATGATGGAGTCTTACTTAACCCTTCAGTAGGCTTTCACTCCTGGGTTGTGGATGATGAAGGTTGATGTGTCGGATGCCTGTCTATACATTCCCATCTCCTGGGCAGACTGCCATTTCCTCTGTTTTATTCATCAGGGACATGTTTATCAGTTTGAGGTTTTTCAAATAGTCTGGCCTTGGCTCCTTCTGCTTTCTTCCAAGCGGCTAGATCATTTGCTTGACTGCTTCATGCCAGAAGCCTTTATTTCCACTATTACATGGACATCTGGCTACTTTTTGCTTCTTCTCAGTTTGAATTTGGAGGTGGAGAAGACTTTTTTTCATACCCATACAATACCTGATTGATCTGGGTGTGTTTTTCAATTCCCTCATTGGACTCTCCCTCTCCTACTACATGAGGAACCCTATCTCTTTTGGTGACAAGGGCTTCTCTTGAAGCTCTCATTCCCCGTGGTTTCACCCACATGCATCATCTTCAGTAGGTGATACTTGACCAATGGAACCTCATTTGGGAATCCTTAAATGATCCTATTACCCTGCCTCTCCACCTACAGGCTGACTTCACTTGATGGTTGGATCAGACCAATACTGCCATTGGAGTTCCTTTTCCACCTCCTCAACTAGATTATCTTTATTATGAATGTTTCCCTTTCGGGTTGGGTGCATATCTCAATGCTCAAGAGGTTTCAGGTCATTGTACACTGGCTGAATCGTCCCTACATATCAACATATTGGAGTTGCTGGGGGTCAATTGTGCCTTGCTTCTCTTCTTCTCTGATGTTTAGGGGCT
>NW_013668665.1:54206-60254 GCF_000517525.1 Limulus polyphemus | reverse complement strand
AAAATGGCTGAAGCTTACATAAATATAATTAAAAAGAATGTAAAGGGCATTTAAATGATGGGCCACTCCAACAATTCTACATTAGTTGGTTTCTCAATATTGAATATCCTCTACTGGGCCCACAATCATCACATCAGGTTGTTAGCCTGTCATGTTCCAGCTGTTCTGTATTTGATTGCGGACTGATTATCTCGGCCTGACAAGATTCTCCCGACAGAGTGGTCATTAAATCCATGGGTGTTTCAGGAGTTGTTTGCTCATTGGAGTATTCTGGATGTGGATGCTTTGCCACACATCTTAGTGCACAACTTTCACATTTTTTGACTCCACTTCCACATCCTTTTGCAGAAGTTGTTGATGCTCTCAGTCAAAACTGGATAAGGTATTACCTGTACTCATATCCTCCTATTCTTCTTCTTCTTCCCAGGGTTCTTTCATTGATTCAGACCACTCAGTGTTGTGTGCTCCTGGTGGCTCTGATTTGGCTTGTTCAGTCATTGTTTCTGCTTCTGCACAGGCTTTTATTGTCACCTCCTATTCTTTTGCCATTGTCTCCCACACTCTCGTCAACCTGGATCAGGTTTGCATCATCCATTCATTCCTGCCCTCCAGCTTCATGCATGGCTTCTGTCCATTCCCCCACCAGACAATATGGATTTTCCAAGCATGTTACTTTATTGGCATTTTATAAACATCAATGGCATACTTTCTGCTGCTGTTCACTCTGCTGGGGATAACATCCTTCACAACCTTCCCTACCACAGTTGACTTCATTTTTCACTTGGTTCTTTGATTGGGGACTGTTAGTTTCCTCGATTGCCAGCTATCAAACTGCATTATCTTGCATGTTCAGGTTTACTCTATTTGTCTCTTTCTTTCAATCTCCCATATTGTCTTGGTTATTTCATTATTTTTCCCCTTCCCGTCCTCCCCTCCCTGTGTCTCTTCTGGATTGAAATCTTAATGTTGTCTTTCATGCTCTCACTCATCCTCTGTTCGAACCTTTATCTTCGTGTTCCCTGTATCACCTTTCTCTACAATTTCTATTCCTCATATTATTGGCTTGTTGCCAGCAGCATTTTGATATCTTTGTGGTTGATGCTCGCCTTTTGCTGTTCCACAGTTCCTTTGTTCTCCTCTTCCCTGATAGTTTGTATTTG
This sequence comes from Limulus polyphemus, assembly GCF_000517525.1. Classification (NCBI taxonomy): domain Eukaryota; kingdom Metazoa; phylum Arthropoda; class Merostomata; order Xiphosura; family Limulidae; genus Limulus; species Limulus polyphemus. Next base: position 59,094 of record NW_013668665.1, on the reverse strand, counting down.
CCCAGGACTGGTAGGGAGGGTAATTCCACTTCTTCTCCCATTTCATTATCCTTCATTTCCCACATTTATGACCATTCGGATCCTGATTGCCTCCTGTGTGTGGTGTGGGGCTTCCAATGGTATTTCACTCTCCCTTCTCTGGTTCCTATAACCATTTGTTTATTCCATGGAATTCTTTCTTGTCCCAGGACCTCTCTCCCAGGATGAATTTACTAGTTAATTAGTCGGGTGTATTCTTTCCTTTTGCCTGAGGAGTATTGCTTTTTTTTGGGTATCTTCTAATCAAATCCCTCCCCTCACCATGTCCCTGGCTGCCCATTTCTGTCTTCCTTTGGAGGTCATCAATGAAGCCAGTATGTGGACTGCACATTATTTACATCTTGTGGCCATTTATTGCTTAGCAGGTTTTCATTTACCTACAGTCACCATATCACACACCTCAGTGGCATTATGACTGGTGAGTATTATATTTTAGCTATTTCTTTATTTACAGGGGCCTTTTTGCTTGTGTGTTGTGGATCCCACTCTGTGGCAAGTGGTGCCTGACCAGGTATAATTTTTTTTGGAAAATCTGCACTGTCCATCCTGTGACCATGCTCCATGTCAATTATGTAGTAGCTCTTCCTACTGCAGACCTGGTGTACAAATCCAAATGCCACCAGGTGTTGGTTGTGTGTCTCTGTTCAATTATCATCTATGCCGAATCAGTCACGTCACAAGATTAGATTATGCACACTCACACCATCGAGATAGGGTGTTCCTTAGGACCTCTAGTGGTTTTCTGAAGTGGTCTTTTGCTTCGTAAGTATGTTCATCCCAGATCATGCACTCATGGATAATCATAAGTAAAGCAGACAGGGATTGCTGCCCATCTCTGATGCTCTGTGGCTTTGAGACTCATCCTACCATGGACTTTATGTACAATTCTAGATGCTGCCAGGTGTTGGTTGATTGACTCTGTGAACATGGTAGCTCTGCTTTTCAAAATAAGGTATTGCAGTCACCCATTGCACTGTCCTCCAGACTCTCCTACATGTTTTCCCCTCTTTTTTTCTTGTGGAGTGGAGGGCTGTCTTCTTGAGTGGTGCATCATACCACTCAGTTGAGAGTAGGGTGGTAGCACATTCTGTGGGTGTTGATGGCATGATGCCCTTCCTACTGCAGATCTGATGTACAATTCCAGATTTCACCAGGTTTTGATTGAAGCACTTTGCCTTGTCATGGCTATATATATATATATATATATATTGCAGTTTGCCCCTCAGGCTTAGTTGTTTCTTCTACCTACCATCCTCATGATGCAGTTCCAAGGGGTTCAGGGGTTGTTTGGAGATTGTACAGCTAAGTAAGTCCTCACCTCTTATGGCCAGTATGCCTCCTCCTACTTCAGACTAGATGACAAATGTCCAATGCTGCCTGGTTTTGGACTGGAGATGCACACTAGCTTTGTAGTCCATCTTCCTACCATTTACTGGTTGTTGGTTCCTGATGAATCTGGTGTTGGTTGTAGTTGGATGCAGCACATGTATTCTCACTTGTGTATGGTCAGGTATTCTCTTCCTATCATGAACTGGAAGAAACATACCCAATGCAAACCAAGTATTGGACTGGAGATGTCATCCCACTGGGGCTTTCCACCTTCCTACCATCTGCTGAATGTTGGTTCATGGTGGATCAGGTGTTTGTTGGGTTGGAAATGTGTGCAAGTGAAGACCAGTTTCAGTATGAAAAATCATATTCTCTACCTATTCCCATTTTGACGTGAAGAGGTAAGTGATCCTCTGCTTAGTAAGTGATCCTCTGATGTACAATTCCACTTGTGATCAGGCATTGAATGAGATTTATCTACCAGTACAGCCTGTCATGCCCTAACCACTCAACACCTAGGGGTCCCATTAATATGTAATACATATTATGAGATTCCTTCATGTTTTTCCGGCCTGGCATGGCCAGGTAGTTAGGGCACTTGACTCGCATTCTATGGGTCATGGGTTCAAATCCCCGTCCCACCAAACATGCTCACCCTTTCAGTTGTGGGGGCATTATAAAGTCATTGTCAATACCACTATCCATTTGTAAAAGAGTAGCCCAAAAGTTGGTAATGGGTGGTGATGACTAGCCTTCTCTCTTGTCTTTCACTACTAAATTAGGTATGGTTAGCACAGATAGCACTCATTTAGCTTTGTGCGAAATTAATAACAAACCAAACCAATCATGTTTTTCTACCTTTTATGTTCATGACACAGTCATAAAAGGGCGAAGATGCAGTGCAGTCTACTACTGTGGTGTGATATTCTCTTTTTTTAGTTCCAAATCTCATGGTCTCTCATTGGAAGCTTCCTAAGGGGAGATCATTTTTTCACTGGCTCTCTACCAGTTCAGTGTGGGATTCTAGCTATTTTGTGAGGAGAGGTTAGATATTGTATTGGAAGTTAACATTTTCCTAAACTGAAAATGTATTTCCGAGAGATATCACCTCTCATAATTCCTACCCAGCCTTTCTAGTTTTGGTGATTTGTTATGTAGGTCCTATGACCAATCTCAAAATGATTAATGAGTGTAAACGGTGGTGTAGGGCGCTGGTTACGATTGGGGTTGTGTTACACTTCTATTGGTGGAGAGCTGCTGCATAATCATTTACACGTGGATATGCAGAAGCAGGAGGTGAAAGGCTGGTGGCAAGCATTGCAAATTTGCACTGATGGAAGACAATGCTAATCAAGAAAAGCTATTTTATGATCAGAGGTAAGTATCTATTGAAAATACATTTTCAGTTTAGGAAAATGTTAACATTGGCAAACATGGTTAAAATCTAGATTTTAATACTGTATTTTAACAATTTGTGGTTCAACCTGTAACAGTCTTGTTGGGTTTGTAAAATCATTTTTACCACCATGTTGTCAAACCATTAGTATTTATTTAGAATTCTGGGATTGAGTAGTTAAGGGAGAAAGTGTTAATCATATGTTAATTTGTTACTGTGATCTGTTTATTTGGTACATGTCACTGATTGTGATAGGTGATCTTTTGTAATAGAGTTAGAGAATACATTTACTTTTAAAGCTGACTGAACTGTTGTTGATCAGTGCTTTTAATTAATTTATAATAGTAATAACTAGATGTATCTCCATGCTCATATCCAACAAAGATGTTTATAAAACTGTCATCTTAACTAATGTGGAACAATAGCTACATGAATAGATAATAGATATATGAATGCTGTATTCATTTTGCTGTGTTTCTCTTGTTCATGCTGCATTTACACTCCTAGTGTTGGAATGTTTCATTATGATTTATGTGTGTTTCCCCTTCTTAATAATAAACAACTGTTTATTTCTACGTAAACGTGTACTGTCTGTCGTACATAGTGATTAAAAACAAGTATATCTACGTGATATTATTTTCTTGGCACTTGTATATAATGTTAAAATAATGGATAAATAACACGGAAAGGTAAAATAGTCACACAAATAAAAACATTGGTAATTCAGGCCAACCTATGGCCTCTAAAATGTTGACTCTACATGTTTAATGTTTACCACACCATCATCAGGAGTGAAATTGCAAGACATGAGTGTCATATTTATTCCTTCTTAGCTAGGTGACCTGTGTGTAAGTTTATTATTTCTGCATAATTCTCAGAAGTCCTGTCAAATTCTTACACAGATATTTGCTGGACCTTTGTCTCTAAATTAATTGTTTTGTTACATTTTTGCCAACAAATTATTGATGGATATTCTCTAGATTAATGAAGCCTGCTTTCCTACTGTGGACCTGAAGCAGCATCAGGTGCACTCGTCAGGATTGACTTGTTGTTTGCAAGCATGTATTCAAATGTTTCACTGTACTGAAACTATTCTCAACAGTTGTGGAAGAGACAGGCACTGTTAAACACAGTTTGATGAGTCACCTGATCTGTGGAGAAAGATCCATTAACCCTATGGATATGGGTAGGGGTCAGAGGGCATGTCATCACATTTGTAGACTTATATTCAAAAGTTTATTCAATTATTAATTTATAAATGCATGTCAATACGTTTGGCATACGTTTGACTTATTTATCTATGAATACATTTGTATACCAATAAGTTTATAACCAATCGAGGGCTCTACATTTCTTCTACGTAATTCTGTCACTCTTCCCAAGTTATTTATGAGAAAAGCCCTTATATCGTTCAAAAGTTTGAAGTATTATGATTAAGGCTATTTACTGAACAGAAATTGGATTTTATTAGACCCAAATACAATTTAGTTAGGAAGCCTGGTAAATTACAGTAAATTTTTGGGGGAATGATATAGTAATTTATAATTTTTTGGTATTCCAAAATGCATATATAAAATCCACAAAATTATCATTTTTTCCATCTCCACATGTGAATTTGGTCGATCCTTACGATGAAGGTTAGCAAGTACGACTCACGAGTGCAAACAAGGACTTTGTAGCATCGTAAGTGGTAGAGATCAGTGTTTTCCAAATATTTTTATTCACTGTTCTATGTTTTAAGAAAAATAACTGACTCTTAAGTATTTATTTGAAAATAATAATTCTAATATAGATGTAATGTATGGTAACCAAAATGTTACTGTATTTTATCAAATTGATATAAAAATGTTTCAGTAAAAACTGATGTTAACAAATAAGAATAAGAGAAAAATGGAGAAGTTTTAGAACATATTACTATACGTTCAAACAAAAAGTAATCACTGAATAATTTGTTTTTAAAGTGATAATCAAGAAGACTAAGCAAAAAATACTAGCTCAACCAAATTTACTGGAAACTACACATTTATTGGTTACTGTGTAAGTATGGTAATATAAGAAAGAGGATTTTCATAAGCACTTATACACTTTTATATCTATACTAGCACTAAATCCCAACAACCCAGG
>NW_013668665.1:46535-54012 GCF_000517525.1 Limulus polyphemus | reverse complement strand
TTCGGCAGGTTTCTACTTCATCTGCTAACAGTATAATAAACATAGGAAATAAGTGTGAAGAGATTAAAAGAAACTCTCAGGAATTTTACTTTGTAACTTAGTGATCTGAACTGAAAAAGGTAGATAGTATTATTCATTTTGTTTCGTCTAGTTTCTAAGTCATCTCCTCACAATAACATTACTACAGAAAACACGTGTGAAAAGGTGAGAAGTATAAACTCTAACCATAAGTTCTTTGAAACTTTTTGATCAATACTAATAATGCTGTACATTTTATTTTGCACTTTTCTCTTCTTGGTTATTCAGTGTCTATGTTTTCACACTTTTATAACTTACTCTTCTTTTGGCTAATTTGTGAATGATGTACCATACTTCATGCACAAGAATCAAATTAAGCATCAAAAGTAATTTGATATTCTTAAATTGCTTCCTTCACAGCAATATCCAGGTAATTATTTGTGCAGCAAATATATAAGGACTTATTTTTCTTTTCTGTAACAAAAGCTTAGACTCCATTGTAGATCCCTAGCCTGTTGGAAGTACCAATGAAACAATGTCTTCTGAGTTTGGAGAAATCTAACGTGAATCACAGAAATACACCACAAATTGCAGAATAAACTTTGATGTTTTGTCTGTTGGGGTGTATAGTCCAAGAAACAGCTTCTTCAACTGCAAGTCATCATTTGCATAATGCATACAAATAGAGATTTATTCCTTTTCACTCGGATTGATGGCTCCGTAGAGAATCAGTGAAAAGAAAGGTTGGGAGTAGAAATATTTTAGCAACTCTCCTTGCAAAGAATGAGCAATTATTGTCAGTAGTTCACTGTGAATGTTCCATGTAGTTCATGCCTTCTGTCTTTTCAACGTAAGTGTTAAAGTGGGCACAGATCTCTTTCTTTCTTCAAGCAGTACCATAAAGTTCAATGTATGGAGTTCATGAAGTTTGAAAGAAATTACCTTAAAGTCACAAATCTTACACTTTTTTTCCCTTGTGAAAATGCCTTTTATCTGATGACTGAATTGATGCATACATGCTACTTGCTTTCCTTTTTTCAAGTCTAGATTAATCATTTCTTGACTCAAGAGCTTTCGTCTGCATCTGTTTATTGAATGCCTTTGTCTACTCATATCCCAAACCTTGTCTTTCTAAAAGTAGTTACAGCCATAAGCCATTAACAAGGTGATCTTGACCAAATCCAACAAAATACTTTTCTTTGGACTTTTTTAGTTTAATTTTGAATAGAATTAATGTTTTACATTTCCCTTTTGCTACATATTTTGGGCTAATACCCATGCACTGCCTCTACTAACCACTTTCAGAGTAGGCCACAACTTGTGCTGCACAATATATGTCCCAATCACGAGATTTAAATTTATTACTAGTGAGACCTGATATCAGAATTTCACAGTAACTCAGGCTTAAGTGTTGAAATTGTCTTATAGAGCACAGGACTTCCTTGTCTGTGAAAGTGTTTCAATCAAGCCTTACCTTATATCAATGTTTCTGCATGAAGTCTGTTACAAATATGCACTTTTACTCAATATCAATTATCTATACATCATGTTCTGTAGAGAAGCTTCCAACTTTCCTCTTGCTGGATCTTTTTTTAACCTCTCACTATCCTCATCAATCTACTTTTGTACTTCATCTCTGGAGAAAAATTTCAACCTTTCATCACTAAACCAGTGTCAGTCAACATACTGCAAGGCTTCCCATCAAATAAATGTAATACTTCATGAACTGGGTTTTTTTAAATAATAAAATTCTTATCTCATTTGAGGCAAATGGAGTATTCTCTGGTGAACATTGACACCTCTTAATGTCTAGAACATTTTTGTACATCTTTTTTGAAGTCTTGTCAGTTCTTTGTTTTTTTTTATCTGATTGGTCTCTGGGACTCATCTTTAGGGTTTTGTTTCTCTGATTTAGTATTAGCTGTTGATTCTTCTGTCTTGGATATAATGGTCATTTTTTCAACATTTTCAACGGTTCCCTTTTTCTGACGTCCTTTTGGAATTTGAAGGTGTTTTTATTCCCTAAATGCTTTTGTCAGCAGTTTGTGACAATCTATCATTTTCTACATATATATACGTGTGTCTATTATCTAACTACTCCAAGGTTGCTGGGCCAATCTTAACCAAACTTTGTGAGATGATAGTTTAGAACAAGGACCATGTTAATGGGGGATTCACAACTCCTCCACCCCCAATATTGCTGTTATTGCATTCATTATCTGTGATGTAAGTTAACGTTAACTACATTCATAGATGGAACCATGTTCTTACACCAGACCATTGCACATTGCATACCATATTTTAACTATATACATATTGAGTTTATAAATCCTATACAAAACTTTTGGTAAAGTAATAATGAATACTGTAATAATATATTATGAATAAATTGTATGAAAGTTAGGATTTTTGTGTTATTTATCATAGCACCCACCCCTACATTTTAAAAAAATTCATAACCTGGACAAAGAATGGGCACTTCAGCTTGTAACTTAATGATAGAGCAAAACATGAACATGATAATAGGAAGCATTTATTAAACGTTTTGGAATTATCATAATTCCATCATCAGTAATCTAGAGGTACAAAACAAACAAACAATATTTGTAATTACAACAGAAATATATACATAAGAAGTAAACAATTTGAATATACAATTATAACATGAGAAAAGGAAAAAGGTGGCATAGATGAAATAGTTAAAATAAGTGTAAATCAAGTGAAGACCGTGTATTATTTAGGGATGGAAGGATAGTTTTTATGTATAATGTTTATTTTATAAGAAGTTCATTATCATGTTTGGCTGTTGAGAGAATTTTAAAGTTGGATAGAGAAATTGGATGTGCTGTTTCTGTATTGTGCTGATAGATAGCAGAGTGGGGGGGGGGGGTTGTAACCTTTCTTCCAGTTTTTATAGATATGACCATATGTTCACATGCTCTTACTGTAAGGTGACGTTTGGTTTCACCAATATAGGAGGCATTACAGTCTTTGCAAGTGTATAAGTAGACAAGATATGAACAATGGGCAGTCGACAAATGATCTTTGTAGCAGAAAAAACATTTTAGTCTGAAATTGGGTTTCATAATAACTTTCAGGTCAATTTGGGGTTAGTAAGAGTTGCATAATTTTTTCAACTGTTTCGTGATAAGGAAGCTCTGTCTCCTGAGATATGGTAAGCAGGCGTACAAGGGAAGTTTGGGTATAGTGGGTATCTTAGGAGATTTGACAAACAAATTAGTTAAGTTATTTTCTCCAAGAAAAGCATAGGGTAGCCAATTCAAAAGAGAATGCCTTGTATGGAAGTAATTTATTTGTGAAAGGCTAAATAGTATGAGGTAAGTTTGTAGGCTTTATTTATTAGACAGAGAATAAGGTTGCATTTGAAAGAGAAGGGTATAAAACTGTCAAAATGAGCGAAGAGGCCAGTAAATGTGTTTTTATGATAGACACAAGTTGAAAAGGCATCAGTATCATGGTTAAGAAGAACATCGAGAAAGGAAATACAGTTATTTGTTTCAATTTCATGAGTGAAGTGCATAGAGGAGTGTTGTGAATTAAGATAGTGAAAACTGCATTGGATATGATCAGTATGTCAGAAAATAATGAAAGTATCATCAATATACTTTCTGTAGAGAACTGGTTTGAAGGTCAAAGACAGTTATCAATCCAGTTCTGTTCATGTTGACAATTTTTTCTGAGTCGATTACTAGCTTGTAACTTATAATTGAAATACATATTGCCTTGGGGTTTACTTTTTCCAGTATGTAACTATTTGTATGTTTAACTCTCTCAGTATGACCATTTTTACTTGTATATAGTTTAATACTATTACTTTTAATAGAGTATGCATATCTTCATAAAACTTGGCAGATGTTTAGTAAACATTAAAAGTCGTTTGTACACAAAAAATCAATTTTTAATGAAGTATTTTTACTAATAATTTATCCATGAATAAATCTATTTTATTTTTACTAGTCTGAGAGGAAAGTGTTTTTCAGTAAAAATTTATATTATATGTTATTTTCTCTACCATAACTGTATATAGTGTTAGTCAATTTGTCTGACCTCATAACCATCATAAAAATTAGGAAATAAATTTAAATTGCCTTTTCTTTTGTTCTAGAATGACTGCACAATGTAATAGGAAATCACAAATGTTAATTCTAAATAGCTTAATTCTTGTAACAGCATACATATACTTATATTTATTAAGTTTTTGTGTTTTATTAACCTTTGAGCTGTGTCTGACTAGAAATACCTCGACACAAGTTGAAAATTACATGGTGCACATGCAGCTCACATTACTGTATCGAATAGTGTAATGCACAAGCTGCTCGCTAGTATACCCCATAAACATTTTTATTATTCTTTTTTCATTATCTTACCTAATATGTTTATATTTATTTTACATTTTAGTTACTTTTATAATAATAAATAAAGAAAATAAATGAAAGATAGAAACCTCATGATATAATATGAAACACTCTTTTTCAGTAAAGCTTTATATTTTATCAGTCATTTTCTTTACTTCAACAATATACTTAATTCTCCATATTATAAGACAAATAATCAAAGTATAATGAAAGAAGAGTAAGTTATAAAAGTGTGGAAACATAGACACTGGATAACCATGAAGAGAAAAATGTAAAATAAAATTTACAGCATTGTTAGTATTGATCAAAAAGTTTCAAAGAACTTATGGTCAGAGTTTATACTTCTCACCTTTTCACACTTATTCTGTAGTAATTTTATTGTAAGGAGCTGACTTAGAAACTAGACCTAACAAAATGAATAATACTATCTACCTTTTTCAGTTCAGATCACTAAGTTACAAAGTAAAATTCCTGAGAGTTTCTTTTAATCTCTTCACACTTATTTCCTATGTTTATTATACTGTTAGCAGATGAAGTAGAAACCTGCCAAAAAAGAGGATTTTCATAAGCACTTATACACTTTTACACCTATACTAACACTAAATCCCAACCACTCGGGAGGATAACTAACATCCAAATACCTACCAAGTTTATTGGATTGGCCCAGACTTTCAACAAAGCCATAACATAAACATTTTATAATACCTTAGACAATTGTTGTTGAAACCATTATACTGTCAACAAGTTGATAAATCCTACTCCACTGTGTTTTCAAAGTAGGGAAAGTTCTGGGAATTGATATTGACAGTGTCAGACCAAGTAAGGAGTGATGATTCATTGCTTTATACCTATATTACCATACTTGCACAGTAACCAATAAATGTGTAATTTCCAATAATTTGGGTTGAGCTAGTAATTTTTGCTTAGTCTTCTTGCTTAGCACTTTAGAAGCAAATTATTCAGTGATTACTTTTAGTTTGAAAGTACAGTAATATGTTCTAAAACTTCTCCATTTTTTCTTATTTTTAATATTGATTCATTTCCATAACATAATGGCCATCAAATAATGTATTTAGAGTTGTTTGATATTAACCTTATAGTCCAATTGGTTGTTTTATACTTTTGTTCTCTCACATAAGGTTATCTATTTATCTGTATGGAATTCTTTAATTTAGCCACTTTTGTTTAATATGTGTATACAAAAATTAAAATATACACACACGCACACACATATATATATATATATATATATATCACAGTTTATTCAGGTTATCAGCTGATCAGGTGTTTTCCTCATGAACAGTTTTAGTGTTGACTTTCATAATTTTGGGTTGTTCAACTGGTGATCAGGTAGCCTAATCTAAACTTTTGCCATGCTCATGGGTAATTATCTGGTTCAACAAATTTTATAAAAGTTGTACAATGAGAGAACTTTGACCATGGCTACTCCCACAGGGGTCAGAAATTACAATATTTGGTGACCCATGTAGTTGCTATTAATTTCAGAAATTGGTATAGAAGTGTTGAATTGTATTTATGGTCTTACAGAATACCTGCTTTGTTTTTGACAACTAGGAGGCCCTTTCAGTCATGGGGGTATTATAATGTTACAGTCAGTCCCATTATTCGGTACAAGAGTAGCCCAAGAGTTGATGGTGGGTGGTGATGACTAGCTGCCTTCCCTCTACTCTTTCACTACTAAATTAGGGATGGCTAGCACAGATAGCCCTTGTGTAGCTTTACATGAAATTCAGTACAATACAATACAATTTGAAAATTACGATGTAGAATTAACTCATGTTCATGGGAAATTTATTTGTAGTGGCTACTACCAATTTAATCAAAAACACCTTAGGGGTGAAAAAAAGGTGCGGCCGGTCAAAGATTCAGCGTGCAACTTAAAGAGAAAAACTAAAATTGGCAGTCAAACTAGTAGCTGCATTTATAGCATTGATAAGAATTGGGCAGCAAATATTCATTCATTAGTTAGCCAAGCCGTGTTTTTTGTCAACTTAGGGTATGATGATGGGTAAAAGAAAATATGAGGCCTGACTTACTTTATTATCTGGGTTCTATTTTTTTGTCAGTTTGTGCTTTTGTACTTTGAAAGTCCTGTATGTGGAAGGTTAATATTATATTTCATGCACTGGTTTATTATTCTGAGTTTAAAGTGATTCCCTCATGTAGGTTATGTTCTTGTATATTCTTTCCTTTATTTCAAGTTTATTTTTTATTGTTTTTACTAAGAATTCTACTCTGCTATTTTATTATGTGTCATATATTTTTATATATATATATATATATATGTAGACTGTGTTAGATCTTTGACTAATACTCTTTGTTTATGTGTGTAACTCTTAAATTTGTTTCTTATAATTTGTAGATTATGTAAATAGTTTTGTTTTATATTATTAGTTTGCCTTTGTTTATTACAAACTTGTATCCTTATCTTGTATTTTATTTGGGTTTTCTGAATTTAATTTAGACCTCTTATATGTAAACCTATACAGGGATTTTTGACTTTGTTAAACTGTAAGTTTTGAGTTTTAGCATGTATGTAATGTTCATTTTTCTTAGTCAAGTTATATTTCTATGTTATTTCTGTGCCTCAAGGGTTTTATTTTATGTACTGTATTATTCTATTTATTCATTACTGTATTTAAACTGTTTATTGTGTTTTACTTTTGTAAATTGAGTTATACATTGTATTATAGTGTTACATCTCTGTTTGTTTGTTAATTTCCCTTAGGAATTCTTTCCGAGAAACTTCAGCGATACGAGTCCTTTCTTAACTAAAACTAGTTTATTATTTCTTGATACAACTTTATAAAATGCAGAATTTCCACAGTCAATACATTTGCAATCTCGATAGCAAAACACACACTTTATATTACCGTCACTACCGCTCACTTGACTCAATAATCTGTCTCTATCTTCAATCTATCTCTCCGCTTTATTTGCCGGGCTTATATACTAAAATAGAGGGCGCCTAGAAAAGACTAGAGTTGCCAGGAACAGTCATGATCCTTCTAGAAACTCATCATGTGTTATCAGCATAACGTGACTTCCATTGTCATAACAAC
>NW_013668665.1:19116-45718 GCF_000517525.1 Limulus polyphemus | reverse complement strand
AACGTGACTTCCAGTGTCATAACAACAGTATGATTTTGTGAGTCACATTATGTTAACCAAGGGTCATGATGCATAAACATAATATGTGCCTTGAAGGATTTTGTTTTGCAATTAGTAATTAAAGTTAATTGGCTCAAGGATGGGATAAATACAGGAGAGGAGAGTTATGATAGGCTGTTATTTTATCATAACCATGTCTTATTGTAAATTAGAATAAATATTTTTTACATTTCAAAATAGAGAGATAGGAGTGTCACAAATTGTTTTTATTCCATTAACTATATATTAAGGTATATTCCAACCCAGACTGGTCTGTGTTTACTTTAAGAAAAGCAAGGCTTCTCGTGCAGTGTTTCTTTGTGTACTCTAGGTATTCCAATTTTCACTTTAAGTTCACTTAAAGCTGTCAGTTTTATAGCTTAATTATTCATAAGTTTACCTGTTTAGTTTCATTTGAATTGTTTTTTTGTTTTTTTTAAATTATATTTGCTATTTTTCTTTTGATAAAAGTTGAAAGATTAGTTAAGAGGTACTTGTGTATTGTGAAATTTTTTGTTGACTTCCCTTTCTTGTAAGTCACTACAGTCAGATTCAAATTAAAAATAGTGCAAAATACTAAAGTTTTAGTGAAGCAAGTTTTTTGGAGAAACTAAATAAAAACCATTTGTGCACGTTTCTTGGAAAGAGCACAATTTATTTTCTAAAGAGTGTAAAATTTCTATATCTGTTATTTAACTGCTACAGTTTCTCTCAGTTGGCAATTTCTGTATTAAAGTTAAACATCTTAAAGAATTTTGTGTGCTTTAACTTTTCTTCTAGTCAGAAGACTTTTAATTGTGGGTTATTTTATTTTATGAGTGGATTTCTGTAATTGTAAATACCTGAAATTTAATTTATATTTCTTGGTATTGTTTTATCAGTATTTAAGCAGAACTTCTTGATTTTTCTAAATCCTTAGTAGCCCCAGAAAAATGCACCAGAAAAATTGTATTGTTCACATTTCAAATGTTCTTACCCATGCTGTCCTGCATATTAATGGAGTTCAGAAGTGCTTATGTTATAACTTCTGCAGTGTGAAATTGCCTTTTTTTAAGTTTGTACCTCTCTATTTTTCTATTCAATGTAAACTAATTTCAGAAATGTTACTCACCTCTTTGCACTACAAAGAGCTATTACGTTGCATGCACTGCCATGTAAATTCTTGTGCGTGCCACAAACCTTGAACAAAACTCCCATCCCTACACATGTATTTCACCAGCCTATGATTTAATCATCAGTAGATTATAACTCTCCACCATTAGGAGGCTACACATTTTCCATGCATGTTAATCTCTTTGAGAACTAACATTTGAGTAAAAGCTTACTCTTTTCATGGCACTGCTTGTCTTTAAATGTTTTTTATTACAATGTTTCAGGATTTTTGCACCTTTTGTTACTGTTCATCATGTACTCTTTCATTCCTTAGTTTTCTTTATTATGTGAAAGAAAAATATTAAATTTTAAAGTTATCAGTTAGAACGTTTATTTAAATTACCTTCAATTTGATTTTCTTATAATTTACTTTGCATTTTATGACACGTTTCATCTTCTGTTCCCATTGTTTAGTCCAAAAATTTGTTTTATCCAGTACTCTTTGAGGTCATCATTAGGCCTATGCATTGTTGCCATACCTTTTTTCAACTAATAACCACAAAAAAAGGACTGTCATCTACATATTTTACAAAAAATGGACCACCACAACACCAGTTTCATGATTTAACGGGATTATACATTCATTTCCCACATTTCTAACATCGCAAGATTTTCAACACTCCTTCATAGGAGTCATCAAATACTGTATTGGAGACTTGATGGTCAATGATATTACCATCATGTGGTTGGTTCATTCATTCTGATCTTTCAACCCTGTACAGTCATTCTGACTCGGATCATCTTGTTTAATATGGTCTATTCATTATTATTTCATTTGTATTGCTCTTTTTTAGAGCACTTGCCAATGCCTTTTCTTGCTGTGGGATTCTTCTTCCTCTAGTAACTTATCTCCATCCACTTCACATTGTTGGGTTATATATCATATCCGACTAGTTTCTTCTTCAATGGGCAAAGCCTTTTTTCTTGTTTTTCATGTCTTCTACTCTCATGTATGTCATCTTCCAATGGCTTTTTTTACCTGTAGCCTTTGATTCCCCCTCTATGAGTTCTTGCAGATAGAGAAGTGGATGACCACTTACTTTCACTACTGGCAGGTTTCACCTATCTTGGCTTTTGCTTCCCTCTATTCTCTAATCTTCACAGTGGCTCTGATGGTAAGTTATTTTTCTTCTTTATTTTCCAGGTCTCACAACCACCTTATTCAATATAGATACATTATGGAAATGATGGGACACACCAAGTGGCCATTGTTGCCTCACAGAGACAACTTAACCAAACTACATTGAGCAGAAAAGTAGAGAAAGTGTTAAGCTCATCTGCCTCTGCTCAGTGCTTGCTGTTGAGATGGGGTTATCAACAATACTGGTTCAGTTTTGATTGTATATTTTACCTTCCAAGCAGTGCTTGCTGTTGAGATGGGGTTTTCAACAAGACTGGTTCAGTTTTGATTATATATTTTATCTTCCAAGCAGTGCTTGCTGTTGAGATGGGGGTTTTCAACAAGACTGGTTCAGTTTGCTTGTATATTTTATCTTCCAAGCTGTTCTGCATTTGGTAACTAAAAACGAAAGCACCAAGTATGTACCTACCCTACCTGGCTTGCACTTACTGTCTTTAGTTACAGTAACCCATTGCACTGTCTCTCAGTGTGGGACCAATGCTGATATTCTCCTCACATGAATCCCCCTCTCTCCATTTCTTGTAGTGAAGTACAGAAGAACCCTTGCTTCCTCAGTCTCAAGCTGTTTAGAAAGTTGATATGAAGAGTTCCTCAATGGGTGGTGTAGTCCCACTGGTATGAGACTTGAATGGACACACCCCTTCACTTTGGAAGTAGGGCTGGGGTGTTACCTGGTAGTGTAGTACAGGATACTCCCACTGTTATATTCTAAGCCATTTATTGTGGTTTGGTTCAACTGGATAGGTATTGGGTTTGCCTCAGGACATAGGTCTGAGATGCTTCTCCCTGCACCTGATTATTGTGGTGAGTATCTTGCATATTTCTTTTATATGGAATGATCTGAATTGTATTTCTAGCCATACTACATACTCATTCTTAGCTTATGAGATAATGGCTGGTTGAGCAACCTTATATTCTGTCCACCTTAGCGAAATTTTAGTATCATGAAAGAACTCTTGTGATACTTTCTTTTCATTTACCTCTTTTCCTTACAATGAATACCACAATTTCATTTGGTGAAGAGTATTTTCTGCTTAAGATGAGTGCTGCCCCACTAAAGTATCCCCCATCTTATAAATGATACTCTCCATGAGTTTTCCCTTTCTGATGCTGCTTTCAGAAATTAGCTCATTTTTGTAATTTATTTCTCTGCACTGGTCCTTCCACCATCATCATTGTGAGATTCTAACTCTTTGTGGTGCAGAGAGGTGAGTAGTGTTTCTGAAGTTAACATTTCCCTTATATTTCCAGGTAGATACTGTTCTTATTTGCAACATCTCTCACCCTTCCTTCCCATTTCCACTGCATTTAGTTTTCCTCATCAAGAATGAACCTATGGTTAAATGCTATTTCTCATGGAGATTACTATGCAGGAAAGATGTGTCTCTCTCCTATTGATGGAAGGCTGTAATCTAATGATGATTACATTATAGGCTGGTGAAATACATGTTGACACATGTAAGGGTAGGAGCTTTGTTCAAGGTAGTGGAATGTGCAGGAATTTATATGGCAAAGCATGCGAGGTAATAGATCTTTGTGGTGCAAAAAGTGAGAGTCAGGTGAGGAAAATATTAATTTTACAACCAAATTTACAAACCTGATGTACCTCTTTACCAGCATGTGAAAAAAGTTAACATTTGACTACCTCTGATGGCATATACAGCAAAATGGAATATACATGAATGTTATAAACAGAAATAACTGTAAAGTGTAGCAAGTTTTTAGAATTATGCAGTATGAACCACAAAATATGTTTGACTCTCTTAGTATGATTTTGTTGTAGATTGTCAAAACATTCAGAATGTATTTGATTTTACCAAAGATATTGACTATGTAAAAAAAAGCCCTTGATAAGTTATGTTTACACTACCATGACTGGAATTATTTGCTGACTGTATCCATGTATAATAACATAAAAATACTTTCGTTTTTAGTGAATTTTATGGTCATGTTGAAGTTTATACCAGTTTTTTTTATTAATATATTTCCCATCACCTACATTTTGCATTAACACAAATGCTGATTGGGATGTGAACTAAACATTAAACAGTTATGTTGTATGAAACACAAAGAAATAATTTAAAATATATTAATTTGTTATATTTCTAGTGGCGAAGCTTTTATTCGTCAATTTCTTTATGGGCAGAAGTTCTTTCAAGAAGAATTTGGAATAACTTGTAAAGAATTGTGGCTTCCAGATACATTTGGTTTTTCTGCTCAGCTTCCTCAGATCATGAGGTAAGATACACTTCTTTACTTGGAAGTATATTGTATACTTCTGGCACACCCCCCCTGTGCATAGTTCCTTTTTTTAGAAATGTGTTTAACTTGATTATTTATATCTATTAAATAAAACTAATATTTTAGGTGTAATTTTATTGAAGTTAACTGTAACAATCTTCAAAGATAAAATATTTTCAAGCATGTGTATTTTTTCAATTTTTATTGTAGTAGTGTGCTAAATTATTCTGTTCAGTTGAATATTTACCTAATCATAGGGCTTAAAAGTTACTTATATAGACACACCCACCTAGTGCAGCTGACTCCCTCTATGCAGTAGGACCCAGTCTTCACTTTTCGATTTGGCATGACAGTAACCAGTTGTAACATGCCACAACCTTCTCCATTTATGTGAGTTCTTTTCATAAATATGCTCTATTTTGACCCCCTTGAGTTGGATTCCTGTACATTGTGAGGGAACCTCTCAGTTCACCTCCTCTGTGATCTAAACATCAACCCACGTGTTTGACATGTGTGGTGTACCATCTTGGTGTTTGAGGGGGTCATTGATGAGTCAGTTTATATCAGTGACACTTCAACACATCACTTTGGCCTTGAATTCCTGTAGACAGGAGGCCTTGGGGTGACTCCCTCAGGGTAAATCTGCTGGTCCTGTTGGGCTAGGGTCAACTAACTACCAGTGTTGGACGTTCTTAGACCGTACACTCCTGGACAAACATGAATAAAGCAGAAGGGGAATGTTGCCCTTCCTTTCTGTTCTCTTGATTGTACTAATCAGGTTAAATCTGCCTTTCAAAATACGGTTTCATGGTCACCCATTGCACTTTCTCCGATGCTGTGTTTCTCTAGACTCTCCAATGCCTTTTTTCCCCTCCTTCTTCTAGTAGAGTACAGGAGTTCTTACCACTTACTAGCTCCTTGCTGCTGAGATGATGGACCATGAAGGATTCCTCCTGAGTGTGTTAAATTCCACTCAGTTGAGAGTTGGTGTTCTGCCAGTGTAGGTAGCATGACTATTTTCCTACCATGGATCTGTTATACAATTCCAGTTTCTGTACAAAGTGGACTAGATTTTTATGTCCATATCTATATGCAGTTCATTCTTCCTACTTCCACCTGGATATTGGTTTCTGGGTGACTGATATTGTTTGGAGCCAGGCCTGTGAACATAAGTCCTCACATGTGAGTGTGCTGGGACCCTTCTCCTACTGCAGACTAGATGATACATTTCCAATGCCACATGGTTTTGAACTGGGGTTGACCCTTCATGTTACATTTCCACTTTCCAACCACCATCTAGATATTTGTTCCCAAGGGGTACAGATGTTAGTTATGCACACATGATAGCATAGGTTCTTGGAACAGAAGTACATCTTCCCTTCTGACCCCTAGGTCTCACGTGAATGTTAGGGGACCCTCCTCCTACTATGGGCTGATTGATGCAATCTCATTGCCACTGGTTATGGACTGGAGTTGACCTCCACTTACAGTCTGATGTTCTCTGGCCACTCTACAACAATGGCACTTTTTTCAGTTGTGCCTCATTTTTCCACCCATTTCACAACACATTCATTCATCTTGGACAAAGGTATACCTCGTTCAGATATGATGTGGTCTCCCACATGTGTGTTTCTCCCTACACTAAGATGTCACACTACTTCAGTCCTCTTCCAACACTTTCTGGGGTACTCATCTAAGTAACTTTTATGCTGGGCTTTTCACTGGGTCAGTGTAAGATTCTAGTTGTTTTGTGAGAGGAAGTAAGTTATCATATCGGAAATTAATATTTTCCTACACTGAAAATATATTGCCTCTCCTCACACTTTCCACACATTCTCCCCACCTCTGGTGTTGTTGTTTTTTTGTGCCTAATCTTGAAGTGAAGATTGGGTTCTACTGCATAGAGGGAGTCTGCTGCACTAAGAGGGTGTGTCACACTCCTACTGGGGGAGGGTTGTCACATGCTAATTTGCATGTTAAAATGCAGCTATACCACATGGAAGTAAGTGGGAACATAAAGGCTAGTGGCAGTTGAAAAATTTGTGCATGTAGAGAGCAGTTGAAAGTGAGGAAAGCTGTTTTGTGAGAGGAGGTAAGTATCTATCAGAAATATATTTTCAGTTTAGGAAAATATTAACTTTAGATCTCTTATAAATTTAATCAAATTTTTGAATTTTATATATTATCTTTCTGCAAATCCATGGTAATTCTATTTATTTTTATGACTTAAGAAGCAGTGTTTTAAGGTTTTTACTATAGAGTAAGTTTATCTATATGAAGCAATGTAATGAATGTACTTTTTCAATGCACATAATGGAACAGAAATAAAATTGCAAGAAAATAGTGATTGCGTATCAAGATTTCCTGGAAGGTTATTTTCTGGAAGAGGAAAATACTTTGAAGTTTGGCATGTAAGATTTTAAAAAAAAGATAACTGATTTTCATACATTTCAGATATGGAATGCATACCTACAAGTAAAAATCATCTGTTTTTTACTCTTAGTCATTGTAATAATTAAGAGGGCTTATCAGAAAGAAATTGTTTTATCTTTTGCATGTGTTAGATATGAAAGATTGTATTAACCCTTTGTTCAAATTGACTGACTCCAATACTATGTTTATAAGGAAATTTGGCATGCTTTTAGTAACCACTACAAGTCCGTTATACACAAAAAATCAATTTTAATAAAGTATTTTGCTAAAGATTTGACTGTGAATTTCCAATGCCTTTTTTGAGTCAGTTTCAGTGAAAGGTTATTTTCATGCTAAGAATAAAAAATACTTATTTTTATCTTACAGTTTTCACATTTCTTTTGCATAACCTCTAGAACCTCAGATTGAAATTAACCAAATTTTTAGTCCATTTCATATTCAATGACTTAAGTTCATGTTCTGTTTTTTCTTTACATTTAAATAATTGGAAATGTTATGGCAGTTTGTTCATATTCTGGTTAAAAGCTCGCTTTCTTAGCTTAATGACCAGAGGTTCTAGCATTCTAATGAATAATACTTTCAAGAATGCAGATGTGGAAGAAATTGGAGGTAGGCAGCACATCATCACACTTGTTTAGACAGAGGTTGTTAAACCAAGCAGAAAAGTTTCTCATTTTTACATTTTAGTTACTTTTGTTAAAAAACAACAATAAATATGTGCATAAAAATAAGATTTTGTTGTACTTACTGCATAATTGAGCTTTTTTGCACTCAAGTGAAAATTGAAGCTGCTCTTCTATAAGCCTCATTGAGCCTCTCAAATTTGGATGTCCAAAATTTAATTAAAGTTGCTTTCAAATATGCATTTTAGAACAAAAAACATATCAAAGACTAAAACTACTGTAATTCATTTGGTTTTGTAAGTAAGCTACAAATAGGTTAAAAACATTTCCTAAGCACCCAGAGCAACAAAATATTAACACAAACAGCCAAACAATTCTGTTAACTAATTGTAAAGGCCAGATTTATAGAGGATAATCTGATCTTTCTATTGGTTATAAACATGTCCATTAGTTGTGTAAAGTTGATTGGCAAACAATTTCAAAAGTGAGATAGAAGGGCGAAGTTTCTCTTGTGGGTTTGACAAACTTGTTCACATCTCAGCTAATCAAGGAGGTAGGAGTTTCAGTACTTGCTTGTAATTAAGCATAGTTTATCTTTCTAATTTGTTGATAACTGTAGATGCCTATTATAACATTAAAGGACAACAAGGGACCTTTTAGTCTATCTACGCTGTCCTATCCACTAAATCAAACTAACTAAGCATAAAAAAATTTAAATGCATACCATATCATTCAAATATTTATCAAGCATTCCCTTTACCCACTTGAATTAACTGTATCTACCACATCTGAAGGCAATCCATTCCATTGTTAGAGAAATAAAATTATCTTAGCTGAAGATGATTCCTACCCTGCCAGAGCTTATATTTATGTCCTCTAGTTTTGCCAATCTCACCATTAACATTTTTGCTATAGGCACCTTTTTTGTGTGCATGTCACAAGGTTTTAGTGAGTTACATTCAAAATTTAATTAAACTACTTTCTTATCAAGTTATACAAATAACTTTGGCATACAAACATAGCTAATAATCCAAATATTCATATTATATAAAGTTTAAGTTCTTAATTTTTTAAGGCAATATTTAAAAAATCCTGAATTTCCCCTGCTATGAGAATTGTGACATTTTCTCTCTAGACATCCACTCTTCTGTAATTAATATACTACCCCTCCAAGGAGTACAAAATTAAATGTAAATTACTCATTATAACGTTGTCATTGCTCAAGCAAAGCATAATTTTTAGTCTTCAATCTTATTTTATTACAGAGCCATAAAATAGAAAAATAGACCCCTCTTGCCATGCCCACATGTCACATTCTCTCTTTCAGAAATTGCCAATAGTTCTATCTGATGTTTAATACTAAATTATTTATAACCAATAGAATGCAAAGGTTTCAATATATCAAATAATTTATTATATTACGTTTTTATCTGTATGGCATCTTGTCAAACCTTATTCCTACAGGAAACACATTGATGAGGTTAGCTAAATTTTTAATGGCTCTTATCTCGTAGTTAGAAAGCCAGGAAAATGTTGATAGTTATGGGACATTGTCTGATTTTTGCATGTTATTATTCTGTTTTCTTTGTTGCTTTATTTAGTTAAGTAACAAATTATTTATTGCAGTAGTACCATTAGTAGAAAAAGTAATGTTAAATGTTATCAACAGTTGACAGCAGAAAAAAAAGGGTAAGTACTTTATTTCTTGTTTTTCATATGTATTCTTTACTTATTATAAAAAATAACTAAAATGTAAAAGTTAGTTAGTTAGATAAGGTTAGATTAAGTGAAATAAAGAGGAACAATAAAAAAAATTCACAAAGTAACTTGCCAGTAGCCTATGCATTATGTAATTTGATAGGGTAAATGAGCTACACATGTTCACCAAGTGATTTACAACTTGTATGGCATGAATATTGGTTAGACACTGTTCAAAGGACAATAAAAAAATGAAATTTAAATATAAACAGATGTATACTGTTACAATTCTAAAGCTATTTAGGATAACAAATGTTACAATTTGAAGTCATTCTAGAAAGAATAAAGGATAATTTGGATTTATTGCAAATTTGATTTGGTGGTTATGAGGTCGGTCAAATTGACCAATCTTATACAGAGTTATGGTAGAGAAATTAACCGATGAAATATAAAGTTTTACTGAAAAAAATGTAGGTTTTAGAGATTACACAAATTAACTTTTTAATCCTGTCATATCTTCATGGAGAAATTTTTAGTAGAAATACTTCATTCAAAATTCTGATTTTTTGTCTATAAATTACTTTTAATGATTACTGAAACTTACAAAGTTTCATGAAGATACACAAAAGATATTAGAAGTTATAGTATGAAAACTATAAAGGTCAATTTGGGGTCATGAGCTCAGCCTATTCAACTGAGCCTGTTGTGAGAGAAAATAAGTTCAGAGGTCTTAACCTTTCTTAATTTGACAACCTTTTCACCACAGTTATCATCCTAGTAATTCTCCTCTGAACCATTTCCAACAATTCAATGTCTTCTTAGGTAAGAAGACCAATACTGAAAACAGTACTCCAAATGTGGTCTAACCAATGACTTATACAATGGCATTATAACCTCTTTAGACTTATATTCAATATTTTTCTAGATACAACCTAAAATCATATTTGTCCTGCTACTATGAACAGTACATTACTCGGATGACTTAAGAAACTGATCAACTAGAACAAGATTGTTTGATTCCATAATACTGTTCAAGTTATTCCAGTCAGAATTATATTCATAATTGAAAGTGTAATATCCTAAGTGCATTACCGTGAATTTATTATAATTAAAAGCCATATGCCATTTATTTGCCCAACTTACCAAATAAGCCAAATACATTCGTTTAGCAGCAGCATCCTTCTCACAGCCAGCAACACCCAAAACTTTAATATCATCAGCAAATTTATATAATCTATTGAGTATTCATTAATGTATATAATTGATGTAAATCAAAAATAGCAAAGGCGCTAACACAGGGCCCTGAGGTACCCCACTCATGACATTAACCCAGTTTGACTTAGCTCCATTTATAACAACTCTCTGTTCTCTGCCATCTAGCCAGTTTTGTATCCAATGAGCTAACTCACACACCTACAGGGATATCTTTTTAACAAGCTTTCTTATGGCATCCTGTCAAATGCTTTCTGAAAACTGAAAATGGATACACTAAATTCATACCTGTACCCTCATCTACATAATCAGTAACCTTTTCAAAAAATGTCAGAAGATTAGTAAGGCAAGATTTTCCCATTGTGAAACCAAGCTGACTCTCCGACAAAATTTTAAAATTTGTTAAATGACTTCACAAATCATCTTTTATCAGATTTTCAAAAGCTCTTTCCATAACTTTAGTTACTAGGACAATTTAATCATCTCTTGAAAAGAGAAGTAACATTAGCAAATTTCCAATCTTCTGGTATCTGCCCACTATTGAAGGGCTTAAGAAAAAATAGTAGCAAGTAGCTCACATATCCAATACTTAACCTCTTTCAAAACCCTTGGATAAATATTATTTGGCCCAGAAGCTTTATCATTCTTTAAACTTCTCAATTTTTTCATAACAAGCTCAGAATTAATGTGATCTTGTTCAGTCCTATTTTCATATTGCAACTGATGAGGACTATTGCTTAAATCTTATTTAGTAAAAAAATTGAAGAAAATTAGAATTTAGTATCTTAACTATCCCATAACCACTAGATATTAGCCTTCTTGTATTATCCTACAAAGGACCTACTCCTGTCCTAACAATTTGTTTACCTTTAATGTATTTGAAGAAATCCTTTTTTTATTTTCATATTCAGCAAAACATCAAATCTAATAGAGAAGTGATTACATACATCCAGATATTCCCCAATCTCCACCTTCTCAATTATTTTTCTTATTAGAAGTTTACAATAAATCTAAAGTTGCAGCTAATAAACTTTTGAAGAAAACCATTGTAAAAACCTGTCTCTCATGATTTGATATCATTTCTCTGTTTGTAAACCTTCAATTAAAATCCCCCATAATTATGACCTTACTAACAGTTGAATTTTTTATCTCACTGTAGAGTTTGTCATTAACTTCATTAGTTTAGCTAGTGGTCTATAACAAATCCCAACTAAATGCCTTCTCCCCTTGTAAACACTAACAGAAATCCAAATACAGTGTCATTGCTATCAGCTTTAATATCTTCAACTTGAACTGGCTGTAACTTAGGTTTGTCATAGAAAGCCACTGCACCTCCTCTTTCTAGTACTCTATTCCTATTAAGCAGCCGTAACCCTTTAGTATTTCAAAGAAATTTCTGTCATCAAAATTGTCTACATTTAGCCAAATTTCAGTTATTTCTATTCCCCTAAAACCTTCTGTTCCGATCTTTGCTCTAAAGTCGTCCATTTTATTTCTTATACTTCTAGCATAACAATAATAACAGTTTAGCTTACCATTGAAACTACCTTTCTACTTTGTTCACACACTGTACCTCTTTCTACTTTGTATTTTTTCTTTATTATTCTGGCCCTCTCCACTGTCTAGTCCTAATTTAAATATGTCCTTACAATTAAGTTAATAGCCTGTAACAGGCAAACTGGTGAAGGCCAATCATTTGGGTTCAACTTTTTCGTGAGTGAAAGTTGAATTTATTTAAAATTCAGAAAGACAGTCGTATGTGTAGCTGAGTGAGCACGCAGGCCACCAACTCGAGAAATTTACAAACAACACACAATACTTTATTCTATATACTATTCTATATCAATATCTAAAACATTTGAATATTCATTGACATCAAAAACACCAAAATTGTCTTGAAATAATTCTGCATGAAACACATCAAATCCTTCGTTTTGCTCATTGAGCAAATCCTCTATGAGATTCATAGTTCTGACACTATATGGAACAAGTTATTCAATAAGCTGTTATGGGAGATATATTCAGACATACTCCAGTTTTTTTAGCAATCTTACTTGAAACATTATATACTATATATTGTTAGCAACATTTAGCAATCTTACTTGAAACATCATATACTATATGTTGTTAGAGAGAGATTATGGCATTTGATACTTACAGAGAGTTTGCCTGTTGAAGGCTGTAAAATGGTTGTAAAACTGTCATCTGTATACTGTAGATTGTCTTCTGGATTCTGCAGAGAGAACTGGTGCAGGTTTTTCTGGACTCAAGAAAGAGCAGGGAGAGCTGATTTTTGGGCCCAGAAACATGACATTTTAAACAAAATTTCATGTGTTATAGCGATTTATCAAGTACCATTGCAGGTCTCCATAAATAGGTCCTTCATTGAACTGGCTTAATTTTGTTGAAACACTGCTGACTCATTGAATCAAAACCAAAACTGGACACTAATTAGATATGGTCAGAAGCTGTTAACTGGTTGCCTATTTGCATGTATTTCACCTTTTTATTTATCAATTTGTTTCCATAGTTAGCAAAGTTAACACAAACTTGTCTGTAGCCTTTATCTCTGTTATGATCATTTCTGCTTGTATGGAAAAGAAGAACTGCTTGATGTCACAATTTGTAGACTTATTTCAGTCAACTTGTATATGTTACTTTGATATAAACATTTCCTTATTTGAACAAACGTCTTTACATAGCTTCTATTAGATGCTCATTAATGTGTATATCCTTGCTGCAACTGACAGGTATGATGGCATGTATAGCAAGTTCAATTTTCTTTCCCAGAATGCCTCAAATGCTTCAAGCACTTGTAAACAAGCAAGCCCCTACCCTATATAAATGTAAACCATCCATTTAAAAATAAAATCCCTTTTCCCACTGAACTGATGCACAAATCCAACCAGCCAACCTGCTCATCCTTAAATTTAACTTAAGTCTAGCGTTCAGCCCAAATGACATACTTATAATTTCATTCCCACAATTAAGTCTTGGCAGCACATCTGACAGAAGTAAGCTATTATGGCCCCTTTTTTATGCATTTATTAATAACCTCCTCTAATCTACCCTTTCCTACATTATTAGCCCCCTGTGCATTAAAAAGACTGCATCACTGTTTGCACTCTTTAGTATATCATTTGCTCTGTTGGTTATAACCCCAGCCCCTGGATGGTATAATATAATTCTTTTCTCCCTATTTATTCTACAGACTCTCATCCAATTTCCATACTAATGAATCTCCAATAACAATAACCTCCTTATGTTTTTCATTCCTATCCCTATCTCACTCTTTTTTATCCTTCTCTTCTCTAGTTCATCACCTGTACAAGCTATAAAATCATACTGCCTGCTTAACTGAAGCTAGAAAACTCTGATTTTGAAAGTTCAGAATTCAGATATGTCATGTAACATATATAATTAAGATAGAGAACCTTTTGAATATGTCTTTATGTAAGTAAAAGTTAAAGCTAGATAATATAAACCTTTGAATTATAAGCTATATTTTCATTCCAAGTTTTTGATATACATTTGCTAATAACGTTGTTTGATTAAATTTTGAATGGAGCTTTAAAATGTCATGGCATACACAAAACAGCCAGACCCAGATGTAAAGGTTTGATAAATAGTTCACTGTTAATAAATTTGTTTATCGCAATATCTAATGTTTCCATGACAGGTGACATGAAACATAAAAAATGGGCACTGCCAATACTTTAGTTTTGAAGATTTTGCTATAATCAGTTTCCTAACTAAGGTGAATGAAAATACTGTTTCTTACTCTACGTTATGACGTTGATGAAGCATGCTTTATCAACATGATACTAACATGTATGGGGCTTTAGCTTTCTTATCTACTTATAATAGATATGGTATCAGTCGCTTAAAGTACAAAATTTTGTATGATAATTAAGGCACAGGTTTTAATAGAGAAATGTATTTTTAATGAATTAATATAGTGGGAAGAAAAGATTAAATGGTGCTTTTAGTGCAGACTGCTTGCGGTGTTAATATTTGGTTACATAGCTGTTAGAAGTAAACATTGCCTGTTGAGGTACTGTCCAACAAAACTTTTAATTATACACAATACATAACAGGCATAGGAAATGTTAGTAGGAATAAAATTGACAGTAAATGAAAAAAAGCACACACAAGTGAATGAAGAAACAGGATTTTTATTTGAATAATGAATGTTTTGTAATACTTAATTACCTGCTGCAGACTTCTGTTCTATTACTTCTGACTGCTGAGGTAGAGAGAGAGAAATGTTGCACATCTGCTAGGACAGTGACAAACATCAAGATAATGTTATATCACACTATTAAGTCAGAAGAAATTTCCTGTGGTGATATCCCACAATCTTACATTATCTATGTCAACTATCAGTCTCTGTAACACCCTTCGATATGAGTATAGCATCACTCCAGAAGAGCATAACACAGAAATGCAATTAATTAAGCATAAGCCCTATAGAACAATTATTGTAGAACAGTATGTAACCTTTGTCTAAGTAAGAGAATTAAGACAAATTTATGAATCTTCTACATCATGTTTACAAGGACATCATTTAACTACATGCAGAACAACTGAAAACGTAGAAATACCAATTAAAGCAGAAACATATTAACAAAGTAAATCATGTTTAATGAAATTAACTAAAAGTTATAAATAAAAATAAAAGAACCCTTTTTTTGGACTGGAGGGCTATCACTGTTACCCCCCTGAGAGTCTGTTTAACAGTGAAGGGTGTTCAAAAAGTTTGTGGCCTGACCTATAAAGAAAAGAGACACTGGTTAAACTATGGCTTATTTTTCAACATAATTTCACCCTGTGTGCCAGTGGTGCTCTAAGTCCTCCATGAAAGAATTCTTCCTCGTGGTCCTCAATACATGACTGGACGGTGTGTACAAGAACATCATCACTCTGAAATATTCATCCTTTCAGAAAGATTTTAAGGTTAAGGAAGAGAAAAACGTCACATGGAGGTAAATCTGAATAATGAGTAATTCGAAGCTAGCATCATGGAGAGTATTCAAAGCAACAAGTCAGCTGAGGCATTGTCCTGATGAAAGAGCATACATTTTTTTGAGCAATCCTCTTCTCTTTCCTTTGATTTCTTGATGTAAGTTATTGATTAAGGATGCATAGTAATTTCCTGTAATGGTTTGACTCCTTTCCAAATAATCAACTAATAAAATGCCCTGGACATCCCAAAAAATTGATGCCATGACTTTCTCAGCAGAGAGTTGTGACTTGAACTTCTTTGGGGTGGGTAAAATTTGGTTTTTCCATTCCAAACTGTATTTTTGTTTCTGGGCCAAAGTGGTAAACCCATGTGTCATCCATAGTTATGAAACTATTGAAACCTTTGGAGTAGGCATTTGTTTTCAACAACCTGGATCCATTTTTGCCCAAGTGACAACATTTTTGGAACCTATCTGGCACTAACCTTACTCATGCTCAAACTATTACTTAAAATACTTGCTACAGTACTTTTACCAATTCACACTTTCTCTGCTAACTTCCTCATGGTAACTCTTTTATCATATATAACCAGTTCATGAACTTTATCAACAATTTCTATTATGCTCAATGTCAAAAGCATGGGATGCCATTTTTTTTCAGTCATTTATTTTATGATCAACAGACCATCCAACACTACTTATCTGGTGAACCTAAGATTAACATACACCATTGTCCTTGAGTCCACGTGTTGCAGGCAACAACTTGCCAGAATTGCTTTGAGACATAATCTAAATCTTCTTAAGCAGTTCCTTTTGTTAATCAATTTTACCACACTATATCTGAACTGCAGTCATTATTTCTTTAGCTTTTTTATATTGTCATCACTATGTTATTTAAATTTTGTGTTTCTTTCATGCATAACATTTTTTTCTTGTGAATTATATTCTTTCCTAACATCATGCAGCAGTTTGTCTTTAATGGACAGACTTGTTTCAAAAAGAGCATTTGTTAAAAAAATTGCTAAGAAATTAAAAATATAACTAAAAATTGTTAAAGGTGATTTATCCCAAAATTGAATTTTTCTTATCACCACTGCATTTTTGTTTTTCATTTCCTAAGCAAGAGTTATGTTTCTGTATTTTTTAATTTTGCTTCACAAACATGTTTTAGGTGTAAGATACTACTAAAACTGATATTTAGGGAACTTGAAAGCCTAGGAATTTTGACAGTCTGAAGGTTATGCTTTGTGGCTTGATCTTCATTCTTGCTAATGATATTAGAAATGTTAACAATCCATGACAATGGATAGTACTAATGAACAAAACAGCTGAATTAGCTGCTGTATTGTGGTTTCCAAATTATTTTTTGTCCACCTATAAGAATTAAAATTGTTTGTGTGATGTAAATCTTAATTTATCTGTCTGAATTTCCATTCTCGAGATTGGGACAAAGGCTAAAGTAAGTTGTCTACATGCTCCACTTGAGATTTTTTTGGATCTACAAAATTATTTTACTCATTGCTTGCTTACCTTCATACATTTATGAATGTTAATGATCATGGACTACCTACTATTCATTATTTTTTTTTACTTGTTCAGAATCTTTGTTTTTTCACAGAGACAGAGATATTTTTGATGTCCTAAGTATTACTAACAAGTCATTCTGATTACTGCAAGTAGAGTCACAGACTCCTTTCAAGTTCTAGTAATTAGTATAAAATAGATATGACTTCCATGAGCAAAGCAAGAAACAACTCCAATAAAGCTTTCCAGGTGTATAGAATTTAATTATTTGTCTAGGAAAAGTAGGTGCTCAGGAAGTTGCTTACACTGCTGATGGGGAAAGAGATATGACCCTTTACAATTTTTAATGCAAAGTTGAGTTGTGTTTTATTACTGGATAGGTTTTGTGAACAATAGTTAGAATTGATTTACTTGAATGACACTTTTGCAGTAAGAAAACAAAAAATAGACACACAAGTGTGTGCTTTTCTATAGTACTTTGTATGTAGAACTCCTGTTTGATTCATACGTGCAAGCTAGATATGTGGAGTATTCATGTATTGATAAAAGGTTAGAAATAGTTAATGTTTTGAGGTAATTAAATAATTTATTATAAATTTGTTTACTTCATGGTATGATGACTTTTGCTTATCATAGTATTTAATACTAGTCAAACGTACTAAAATGATTCAGACTTATATCTTGGTAACTACGTGCTGATAGATTTGAACTTAACAATATTTTACATTTGCATTAATTTCACTTGGAATATTAAACTCTCTTCTGCTGATAAGATCCTCAAAATTTATATGAAATACATCATAATACATTACGTTAAATGTGTGTGTGTCAAAGCTCTTGATTTTGAATATTGAAAAATTGAGAAAGAAAAGTTTACTTTTGCTTCCATACAAAACTGCAATATTCATAAAGAAGTAAAAAAATTAGTTTATTCTGTATTTTGCATCTTTATCATTTGTAGTTAATCAGAACATAAGAAAATTAATATTAAAATATTAGTTATCCAAAACCCATCATATTGATGCTATTTACAGTCTTCTGTTAATGTCACCCAGAAAAATCCATGTTAGATCAACAAGTGGTTTAATGTACTCCCATTTTTGTTATAGAAAAAGTGTTAATGATTTTTGTGGCAAGTTGCTGTAATTTGTTTTTTGTATTTATCAGCTTTTTTCTGTCTTTGCTTTTTCTTTTGAACAGACACTGTGGTATGACAAACTTTTTGACTCAGAAACTTAGCTGGAATCTGGTGAATAGATTCCCACATAACAACTTCTTTTGGCAGGGAATAGATGGTAGCACTGTATTAACCCACCTTCCACCTGGAGATTCATATGAAATGAAAGTAACTGTTGAAGAAGAAAAGATTTACAGACAAAGAAAACAATATTATGCAAGCCATACAAAAAGTTCACAAACACTTTTGACAATTCAACATACATCACAACCACAACAGTAAATAATACATACAGAAGCTATTCAGATTTTTATTTGTAGCCAAAGAACTTTTTTATAAACTGAATTGAAATTTATTATACAGATCAAATACAAACATTTGCAAATTCCAGTTTATTCCTTAAATAAGAGTGATAGAACTTAGAAACCTGTGCCAAATGATCAGCTTTATTAAAATAATGTATCTTGAATAGCTAAAAAATTTCTGATTATTTGAATTTAAATTGATGTACTTACAGGCTATTGTTGTCCTGCAGTCTTGACTGGATTCTTACCATTTTACATGACAAATTTATGATGATTATCTTAACTTTTATCCTCCTAGTCAAACCAAGAATGCCTACCAAAACTTTATGGATAAACAATCCATCTGGGAGATTGTGAAGGTAACAGTTACACGTGATAACTTGTTATTCAAATCCACTTACCCTGGTTTTAGCTACACAATAGCCTGGACCCCCCCCCCCACCACACGCACACACACATACATACACACACTATACCAGTCAAAGTGTCTCATATTCAATTCATTCTTTAATGAAATGGAGAAATGTAAAAATCCGCTAGCCTGAAATTTGAGTTTAGGTTACAGTGAATTCCTTATGTAACTAGCCTACATGAAATGTGTGCATGTGTGTAAAATCCAACTCTTATATTTAATTATTAAAATGTAAAGAATGTTATTTGTTGTGATTTTGTTGTATATATATTTTTGTATATTCTTTATGAAATTATTATTTTTGGGGTGTCAGGAATACCATTCTATCACATATCAATACTAATTAACCTGCCCATAGATTTTACACCTGTTTTACATATGATGTAGCAAATCTTATTAATTTTAGTTTTTGATACTGTTTAGGAAGTCATTGCAATGAATATAAATATATATATAATTGCTATGTTTAATTATTTAGTAATTATATTCTAAAATAAAAAGAGTTAGGCTAATAGAATCTCTCTCTTTCAGCTTTCTTGATTGAAAATATTCCATCAGAACCCAATAAAACACTGGGTATATCAAGTTTACATTTCATATGACAGTTAACCTAATACTGATAACTTCACTCACTCATAAATATTTTGATTTGATCCAATCAAAATATCTTGCATTACTCTTATTGAAAAATAACATGGAAAACTGTATTCTTTCTCAGATGCTGCACAAGTTTTTTGTTACTTGCATCTTTCCATAGAAATTCACTACCTGTTGAATATTTCAGAGTGAAAATTGGAATATTCTTTCACATGTATTAAGGAAAATATCAAGTGTACTGTATTTTAAATAATTTAAATGTCGTAATCACAATTAATATATTGTTAAGTATCTGCTTGATTGTTACTTTCCGAGGAACTTCAGCGATACAAGTCCCTTTTTGATTAAACCAGTTTATTTTTTCTTGATACAAGCTTTGTAGTAAACAGTAATTCCATTGTCACTACGTTTCTCTTCACTTTAAACTTAACAACTTTTAAAATACATGCTATAAGTCACAGCGATTCACAATCTCGATAACTTCACTTTCGATGAGTACAAAACACACACTTTTATCTTATTCCGCTGGCTTTTACTGCCAGGCTTATATACTAAAGAAGGGGTCATCTCGAATACACTCGGGCCTCCCTGATCATTTGAGAAATTCATCACATGTCACCAGCGTCACTTGACTTCCGCTGTCGTAACAATATCAAAATATCTTAACATCCAGATCAAATCCTTTGTTTCCATTCACAGGTTGTTTAATAGTTGTGTTCTTTGTGTAATAGATGCATTTGTGTTACACAATACTTATGACTTTATACATTGTTCAAACATGTGTATGTAAGATCACACACATGTATTTATCTATGTATATTGTAATATACATATACCACCATTACACATGGCCACATACACTAGTAGTTTAACCATAGAATGCCAGTGTGAAGTCAGTATGACCCCATACACGTTAAACCATTATACCGTTCTGACATTCTAGGATTAAAACAGGCACCTCTGATTCCCATGCAGATAACTTCAGTAACATTCTCAGATTACATTATGCAGTGTATGTTTTGATAGTCACAGTGCAGTAAGGTTCTGCCAACTAGGAGCCATTAAACTCAACTCGTTTTATTTTCAGGCATCATGAAATAAATAATATTTAGCAGTACTCAGCTAAACTAAAACTTTCAGCCAAAGCTATCATAAACCAGGATTAATATTTATTCTATTACTACATTGTACAGTGATCATCACATCATAACTTGAAAAACAAGAAATTCCACTTTCTTTCAGTCATTGACTTTTCAACCACATAATCATCCTAGCTGCCTAATTAAGTTTAATCCCAATTATATTGATTGGGAGGCTGTTGGTGATGGTTCAACTGGCTCTTAAAGCTGTCTCTCTCTTCTAGATTCTGCACCACCTCATCTAGTTCATCCTTAATGATTACATAAGTACTCTTAAGCCCATAACTCATTTTGAATGGTAGAGTGGGATAAAACAGAGCTCTTGTCTTCTTCTGACTCCTTGGTCTTGTCTGATTACTGGTAAAGCTAGTTCAAAAAGTTTTGTTGGTAATATATGGAAGCAGTTGGTTGACTTCTATGTGCCTCTAGAGTGCTGTAATTAATATATTAATGGACCAAATTATCAGAGCACAAGATAAGGTGATGTTGTGCTGAAACTGTGCTGCATTCAAGCTGCTGGAATGTACCAAAGTTCTATCCAGTCTCCACTGTGGTGCATCTATTCCTGCACTGCCTTATCATAGCATATTTCATGTCAGAAAGCGACCTTTTTAAGTTGTTTTCATGCAATCATCACTGGTGTCAGTATGTAGTAAGAACTCACATCTGGAAAAGGATTTGTAGGTTCTCAGCGACAAACTTGAATGTATAACCTAACAGTGAGACATTATTGGCATAGATCAACCACTTCTCCCATTGTAGTATCTTCATTATAAGCTCTATTAGCCTCTGGAAAGAGGCAGGTGTTTTATACAGACTGAATGGCATGATGAAAATCTCATACAAGCCATTTTTCCTGCTGAAAATAGTCTTTGGTGTTCTCTTATCATTCATCTTGACTTGCCACAACTGTGGTTAGAGACTAATACATTTTTTTCTGTGAGTAATACCTTCTAGACATAGTCAGAGAGTCACCTCTTCATTTATGCCTGGTTTATCTCCATTCACTAGAATGATCTTTGTATTGACTGGCTTAAGTGGTGATTTTTCTTGGACTGTGTAATACACAGCAAGATCTCCCAGGGTACTGACCATTCCTTTATAATCCAGGAACTCTATCTCTCACCTTTGTAATCTGATAGGTATATACCAAGACCCATTCAGTCTGAAGAAAGCTGAGATGAAAACCAAACCTTTTGCTGCAAGTTGTCCATTGCACTTCTCCAAGTAGGTGGCCAGCTAATACTTATGCTCATTTCATTTTCTGTAGCTGTAGTGGCATTGTTCACCATCTGTTGTTGGCTATGCTTCACCTATTGAGCCTTTGGCTAAAATCTAATGACTTCTCTATCTTGCTGCTTGGCAAGGTACGTGGTTCATTGAAGGTAACCCAAACGTTCACAAGTAAAGCAAACATTTTGTTTCTCTCTTCTATGTTGGAGAATGTAAACTATGAGAGTACCAGGATAGCCCTCACTATTTGCTGGATACTAGTGTGATTGCATTGCAGTGTTGCTGGGATCTGTAGTTGGCTGGTTAACCTTCGACTGAGCTCAAGTTTGGTGTGACACGGGCACCTGGATAGGATGGTTTGTTGAAGCTAAAGCCATGCATATGCTGCTGCAGATTATTTCCCTATTTGTGACCCTTTGAAGTTACCACTTTGTACATCAAAGCCATAGCAGGGTAAGTCTTACCATGCAAATAACACAGATTATCTGTATAAGTAGCCAAGCTCTTGTGGTACCCTTCTTCTGAGCCTTGAATTTGGCCTGAAGGATTGGTCAGTTTTCCACTGTGTCAAGCTTTTAGTGCATCTCAGCAATGAATGTCTCACAGTTCCAAGGTTATCCCTCACTCTAGTGCTTGATGGAGTCTAGAACCAGACCATCTAGATTCAAGATAAGGCCTTGTATAACCTGCTCTGGAGATCAGCTGTTTCAATCAGTTTCCTGTCTGGAACCCTTCAAAAACTGGTCCAGATATTCTTCTGCTGCATCCTTTAATGTCAGGGGAGTGATATCTTTTGCCTTGCTCATGGATATGCATGGTTGTGGCCAGAACTCATCTTCTCACATGACCTCTTGGCCACCATCTGACCAAGATATCCTTGACATTACTAATACAGCATGGTAACCATGTTTAGGGACATTAACTCTTGTGTGAGTATAAAAGGAACTATAAAAACAGTGATAGTGGTAATGACATTGTTCTTAATATATAACAATGATAGAGGTAATGACACTGTATTGTGAATATAAAACAGTAATGGAGGTAATGGCATCATATTCTGAATATGAAACAATGATAGAGGTAATGACACTGTATTCTAAGTATAAGAACTGTAGAAATAAAAACATTGTACAAAACAGTGAATGGCTCCTTTCAACAACTGGCATAACCAACAAAAAAGTGTGCATCCAATCACAATTTCTGTACCATGTTATACTACCAGTGAATTTGATGAGCTTGTTGCCTTTATGTTCCCAGCAAAATATAACAATATCATAAACTGAGCAAAACACAGTCAACTGGAATGTCAGCAATTTTTTACCATTGTGACCATGCAAGATAAAATGTGAGCAACACAGGTCTGCATTTTGGTACAAAAAAATTTCCTATGTGATCAGGCCCTTACATTGCATAAGACTAATTTGTACTCACTCAGAGTATTATGTGGAGCTGTTCAACATGCTTAATATTATTTGTGCAAATATGCAACAGGATATATATTAAACAAAATTATAAATTTTACATTTAGGGATTTTTATTGCTTGATTTTATTGTCACAGTGTAACCATGTTAATAAATTATGGGCATGATGACTGTATTTTGAAATTACAACTTTTGTAGTTATTCTTCATGTTAGGTGATAATTTATGTATGTATTCAGAAACTGTTCATGACTTCACAAAAATATTCTTTGTTGCTCTTCATATTTTATCATCATAATAGCAGTTTTAGGAGAGCTCTAAGATGTTTCAGAGTACAAAGTAAATATTATTATCGAAACTTTCTTTAATAAATAAATTCAGCCTTTCATTTAAGGCTACCTCCCAAAATACTACAGTATAATTTTTATCACATAATATTTTTGTTTTGTTTTATATGTAACAAAATACATTTATACGCAACTGTATGTCATAAGTTATTTTTAATGACAATAACTAAACCTGTTGGTAACTTTTTTAACTAGTTTTATAGAGTTATAATAATAGTGTTACTTATTAGTTTGCTTACAGAGTAGATTTAAGTTTACCTCTTTTTATATCAGAATAAGTGATTTGTTTTCTTGTCTGTATGCAAATGTTTTTTAAACGAAAAGGCCTCTACAAGAGAAATGTCAAACTATTTGTTTTTGTATTTAATGATACATTCTTTTCAGGAATATATACTCACCTATGCACAACAAAAAGCTATCACTTCAGGGCACTGCCATGAATATTTTTGCACACACCACAAAGCTCTCTCCCCTACACATATTAATGAGTACTATGCCAGCCTACAATGCAATCATCATTAAACTATTCCCCTCCACCATTAGGAAAGTTCCACATTTTCCATGTACAGTACTCCTCTTGAGTACATTGTGTATTTGAAAACTATTTGTGATGAAGCAAAAATTGACACACTTGAAGTGAAGAAGAAGGGTGGGTGGTTTTGTGGAGTGGTATCTTTCTTAGATACATTTTTAGGTAAGGAAAATGCTACTCACTTCTTCACAGAAGATATAGCTAGAATCCCACATTGATAAGATGGTGCAGGAACCACTGTGAATAAAGAAATTAAAAAGATGAGCTCCTTTGTGGGAAATTATTGACTGAAAGGGAAAGTTTATGAAGTGGGTCATCCACTGGAGAGGGAATCACTTAGTGGGAGGCTGTATCCATGTCATGCAGGGAATACTTTTCATCCAGTAGAAATGAGCACTAGAATTGAAACAAAGGCTCATTCTTTCCCTGGCACTACTTTTGTTTTGTTTTTTCAGATGTGTTTCTTCTTAGGAATTAACAACATTTTCACACTTATTATTATTATTATTAAACTTTTGTTCCAGTTTGTTGTACCATCTTTATTTCCTTAATTTTCTTGATTATGAGAAAGATACTAAATTTTAAATGTCTTAGTTAAAACTTTCATTTGAATTATTTTCAACCTGATTTTTCTTTTAATTCTCTCACTACGGGCTCAGTCTTATGGACTGACCTTGCAACCATTTTGTGGTTAGAAAAGTTAGGAGGTTCTTATTTTATATTTAGTTTGTTGATATCAGTAATTTGAGTTTTCAAGTCGTAAACAACTATAGACATCATAAACATCTAATTTGAACCAAAGCTGCATTCACCATACCATGTGACACACAAAAATTAATATTTAGTTGTTTTTTTATATTTACATTTAAATTAAAAATTAACTAATGTATAATACTAAAATTTAGATTATAATCTACAATTTGATAACAAATTTGTTGACATACAATCATAACATAGTAGTTCAATAAAATTTTTGATATAAGTCAACAAATGTGATGACATGCTCTTTGACCCTTGACCATAGGAATACATGGAACAAAAGAGTTAATCAGATCTTTAATTTTTGGACATGTGCCATTATCTGTGATAAGATTTATTTGACAGTACTAGTTCCTGTTGTTTTAATACAGTGTACCAGTTTCGTTACTTAATATTCAATGTCATCACTAGACCATTGATCCAGGTCTATGCACTATCAACATACCAGGCCAATTTATCTCCCAAGGTACTGACACTTCTCAACAGGAGTCATACAATACTGTATGGCAAGTGAAAGTTCTCTAGAGGTTCGTGATGTTACTGCCATTATGCTCTAGGTGGTTGGTTCCATTTTGATCTCTGATTCAGGATTCCTGACACCCTGTTTCTGCTACTTTAACTGAGTTGAACCCATCTTTTGATGAATTTCACCAGTGTTGTTTTCA
Source organism: Limulus polyphemus (assembly GCF_000517525.1). Lineage (NCBI taxonomy): Eukaryota > Metazoa > Arthropoda > Merostomata > Xiphosura > Limulidae > Limulus > Limulus polyphemus. The sequence goes on along the minus strand of NW_013668665.1, from coordinate 20,104 downwards.
TGCCTGCTTTTTTCTAGTTCTCTCTTCTCAACAAGAATCAAGAAATCTTTCTATGTGTATTCTAATTTGGTGATGAGGAACCCACTTTGAGACTAATAATGGCTGGAGACAGCTTGAATGGGTAATGAAGAAAAACTTGTATTAAAGTTTTTCTTCATTACCCATTCAAGCCGTCTCTAGCCATTATTATTTCTATGTGTATGTTACACAAGTATGTACCTTTTGTTTACTTTTACTTCAGCTGTTTTTTGCTGAATCTCAGGTTACGTTCTTGCATGAGTATCTATCACTACTCTCTTTTTTAGATTGAAAATATCTTCTTTTTCTCTTTCTTACTCTCCATTTACTTGTCTTCACCACTTACTTACCCAATTTCTTTGCTGTCTGTATATGTTTCATTTCTTTTAGAAGATTTATATTGTGACCTTCTCCTTTACCAGGGAATCTTGCACATACCTGTTTCCCACCTTGCCCTTAATTTCTTCTTTTTTTCTGTCCCATTTAACATGGTTTCTTTGTTTCTGGGATGTACTTTGTTGGTGCCTTGCCTTACTTTTTGACATTTGACTTCCTCAATCTTTTCTCAGGGACATCTATATTGCAACCTTTCTTTGTGATGAGGCTTTTTGGGGTGTTTCTTTGGAATTTTGAGCTAATACAGCTCATCAGCAGTCATCTCTTGTCACTTCTATCTCTTATCCTTTTTGGACAGGGAACCCCACCAGGTTTCTCATTTTCTACAGCCTCACATGGTCACCACATTGTCCTCTTGTTAATATTCCAGTCCCCCTTTCTGAGAGTTGATCATCTTGAATCTTGGAAGCTGTGCTCATAGAGCTGCCCTTGGCTCTGGTCCAGTGAGAGCTTAGGTCTCACACATTGTACACCTGTGGATTCCCTTTGCTGCAGAACACTTGGTTATTCAAATGCTTTCTTAGGGTTTTTTTCTATCCTTCCACTTTCCATTTTACCTGATTAGAATGCTGTG
>NW_013668665.1:6347-18215 GCF_000517525.1 Limulus polyphemus | reverse complement strand
TTCCTTGACCCCACTATGAGGTATGCTACCTTCTTTTTCTGACATTCTCACAAGACAGGAGGCTGGCATCCTGAAATAAATCTGTCTCATTTGAACTGACTTTGATCTTTCCTTTGTCAAAGATGGATGATTTTCTTACTCTACAGTGAGTACTCTCCTGGGATGTGGATAACCCAGATTGGGGTTTCAGATTTGTCTGCCTGCCTTCCACTTCCTTCAGTTAATTTTTCTCTTTTGGGGAATTGCTTGCTCTTGAATTCCTTGTTCCTGTTGGCCAATCAATGTAAGTATATTCAGAGATCCATTGTCATTTTTTTACCTCTTGCTGTCGTGGTGTCACACTTGATCCCACATGTCCTTAGACATCCCCCCTCCTCACCTGGATTTGCATCTTGTTGAGAGCCCTCTAGTGCTCAGCAGTAAGTCTGAGTGGTTACAATGCTCACATATGCAATTTTCATATCTGTGGTGAGTGCAGCATAAACAGCACATTGCATAGCTTTGTGCTTAATGACAATCACACCTACAGACAAAATCTGTAAACCAGTGCCTGTTCAGGTGGGATGCAGTTTTGGACATCTGATTCATTTTTGGAGTGTGATTTCCAGAGGAGTAGTTTCTCTATTCACAAGATGTTGGTTGCTTAGCAAACTTACCATCATCTTCTGTCTCATTTTTCTGGTCTTCTTATCATGATCCATTCAGAAACCTCTGTCATTTTTTCCATCCAGCTAGAGGGAGGTACTTGCTCCCAAAACCTCTCCTTTTTCCTTGCTCTAAACCTTATTTTTTAGCTCAAAAATCACCACATTTAGTTGTTGGTGTCTTATTTCTTCCGGTATTTTCAATGGATTTTCTTCTTCTATGAGAGTCCTATTATCACCACCTTTTCTGATTTCCTCCATCAACTTGCTTCCTCTCTTTTTCGGTCTCGAATCTCATAGTACAACTTCTTCAGAGGAAGCTCTGTGTCATGAATGGTTCAATCTCTTTCTATATATTTCAGAAATATTTTTCCTTCTCTCTTGCAAAGCCATAATTCTCAACCTTTTACCTTGGATGCCTCCTGCACTGTTTATCAAGGAGACAGGTTAATCTTCTTCCCTGAATGCTCCTTCCTCCCCCAAAATTGAGCTGTTTTGGAGGGTTATTAGATGTTTTCTCCATTCCACCTCTCTTTCATTTCTTCCCAGTATGATCAATCTGATCCACCTTATCTTCTTTGTCCCGTATGAACTTTCATTGTTATCTCACTCAAACTGCCTCTTTTGAGGGCAACTGAATATGTCTTTTTCATGCCATGAGATTCATCTTATAATAACTTAGCTGCTTCCACTTTGACCAGTTGGTTTATACACTTAATCTTGCTAGTTTATTTTTTTTATGGGGATGACTTTTCTTATTTTTCATGCCTCCTCCCATCAAGTATATTATATCACAGTTTCTTTTGCCTCTATCAGTTGACATATCCTGTGTGTGATCTTGCAGGTTGGGATGTAGACAACCCTTGACAGATTAGTGTTGCATGACTTATACCACATTGTGATCTCATATATCCTGGGTTTCATCTCCTATTAGGTGCCATTTTCCACTCTTTGCAGAGCCTCTCTAAGGGGAGTTGTTTATTTTTCTTTTTTTCTCCAGGACTTAACACCATTGTATATACCTATATTATGGAGACAGTGGAACACATGAAGTGGCCATGATGCCTCACAAGAATACTTCTCTCTCCATTGCACAGGCTGTCAGTTTGGAACCTTATGCAAATATGATAATTCCTGTTCAGTTCAAACAACTCTCTGGCATTTCCCCCCTACATATTCCATTCCTTTCTGTGAGTGGAATAAAGAAAGAAACCTTGCTTAACTAGTTCCAAGTCACTGGGGAGATTGATATGAAGAGTTAGTTACCCATTGGTTCAATGTAATCACATTAGTATGAGACTGAGTGGATGCACCCCCTCAATGGGAAATAGGGCTGTAATGTTACCTGGAAGTGTAGTGCAGCCCATTTCACTATGAACTAAGCCATTTCAGGTGGTTATACCAGTTAGATGGTTTTTGCATTCTTTTCAAGATGCAGGTCTAGAATATTTTTTCTCTGCATCTGATTATGCTAGTAAGTATCTCATGTAAGTATTTTTCCAATAAAGTATGACCTGATTTATTGCCCTAGCCATACTACACACTAATATTCAGCTGATTGCCTAAGAAATAATGGACATTTGAACAATCTTACATTTTGTCCACCTTTGCTCTTGTGACACCTTAGCACCATGCAGAAGGTTATTTTTACAATATATTTTACTTTGTTAACTTTATCTGGTGAAACATACTCCTTGCCCCCACTAGATTACACCTTCATGGGTGACATGCTGCTTGGGTTTTCCATTTCTGATGCTATGTTTAGAAAGGTGCTCATCTTTGTAATTTCTTTATCTCCACCAGCATCTCCATTATCATAGTAATATCGGATTCTACCTTTGTTGTGCAGAGAGGTGAGTATATGTTTCTGAAGTTAAATTTTTTATTACCTGAAAATACATTTCAGGTATATACGTCTCAGTACCACTTCTTACTTTGCAGGTATGTATCTTTTACCTCTCCTAGAATGAGCATTCATTCCAATCTATGTTGTATTTTTTCACAGTATTTATTTTTCTTGTGAAAGAACATTTAAAGCTAAGCTAAGAAATTGTAACTATTCTTGCATGTATTAGGTAGTATTGTTTCCCATAGGTTAAAAAACTGTTATCATACCACTTTAATTGTAGACCTCACACTTTGTCTTCAGTCATTGTACATTTGTGTGTGCTGATAAAATATAAAGAATTCTGAACTTTTGTTACATTGTGTTTTCATAGGCTATAAAGACTTTTCAAAACCTTCAAGACAAAGGCCGTGTCTCTTGTAGCTTGATGTTGTTTGGCTATGGAGATGGAGGCGGTGGACCAACTCTAGATATGTTGGAACGGCAGAAACGACTTGTTAACGTGGATGGAGTTCCAAGGTACTGTTTTATAGTTGCTGATGAATAGGTACTTATTCAAATGCATTCTTTTGGTTTTGCATAGATAAAAATACAGGGGAAAATGTTTTGAAAAACATGTAATTTTTCAATGATGAATTTAGAATATTTTTTTCCAGAGTTTTATAGCACTGTTAGAAATTTGAGTTACGTATTTTCACCTTAGTAAAGCTGGACTTATTGATAACAACAGATATGATCAATGAGACCAAGTTTTTGTAGTGTGTACATACCTGCTGTAACCTTATCACAAGCACATAAGTTATTGGATACAGCACTTGTAAATAGCACTTTTGTTTGTTTAGTTTGTAGTCAAAGAGTGGTGCTGTATGTAGAATAATTTTAAACTGTTTGGGTTCTATAGATCATGTATTGAAGATATTTTCTTTTAATTAATTTGATTTGAGTTTTTATTAAAGGTTTAGTATGTTCTATTGAAGCTTCAAAGTCAATATTAAACAAAAATGTAAATTAACTTGGAAAATTCATTTTATATTGGTTTGAAGACTACATTTACTGCTGCTTTGCACTTAACATGATAGTTAAATTATGGGAATAAGAATGTATAATTTGTAGTTAAGGTAAGTGATTTTTGTCTTTGTTAGTAATATGAAGAGTTGGATTCTGTAACATTTTCATGTATCTAAGCCTATTAATCTTCAAATAAAAAGTATTTATTTATTTCATGTCAATGCTGAAAACTAAAACAATTCACTGAATTTTTTGAAACATATTCTTCTCCAGAATAGTTTCAAACCTTCTTTCCACCACATGCTTCTTTTTCAAATTCTTGATTTTGTATAAAAATGTATGTTACTGAGCAGTGTGTTTTGGACTATTTGACAAGTAGAAGACGTTTATAAAAATTTGTGATCATTACTTTTACATAATGCAAAATTATACTTGTAACAGTTTTTATATATGATTTGTTGAAATATTTGAATCTTCTTGATAGTTGGTTCTAACTTTTAAAAAAGAGGCCTGTGTGAAGTGATATTGCCATTTTTATGTAATCTGTGACAACAGAGTATTTTAACTTATTTTGAATGTGCTCAATTAGTAAATCAATATTTTCGTTCTGGAAAATTTGTCCTTTCTGGCCTCTTTTTTTATATTTATAATTTTTATATAAAATTTACTTTATTTCAAATAAATTTATAGTCAAGTTTTCACCTTTATAATTATTTCATTTAAAATAAAGTTTTAAGGTGAGGGAACTTTTTGTATGGCCTCTTTTTTTACATTTTAAATTTCGATATAAAATTCATTTTATTTCATATAAACATTATCCAGTCAACATGTATGCTAACAGTTTTTTAACCTATGGGAAACAATACTACCTAATACATGCAAGAATAGTTACAATTTCTTAGCTTAGCTTTAGATGTTCTTTAAGAAAAATAAATACTGTGAAAAAATACAACATAGATTGGAATAAATGCTCATTCTAGGAGAAGTAAAAGATACATGTATATATTTATTATTTATTTAGAGTTATTCACGAAAGCTATGAAAAAGGCAACAAAACTGAAGAATATGTCTTTTATTTGCATAAGAATAAATTCAGTCAGTGTAGAATATTATTGTCTGCAAGAACTGTTACTCTCAAAACTGATTGTTGAAAGGTCACTTAATATGTTTACAGTTGTCATACCTCTCTACTTTGATAATCCTTTGACAGGCAGAATGGAAACAAATGTTAAAAGAAAGTTACCTGTTGGTTTTCATCTATGTATTGTATGTGAAAGAAAAGAAGAAAGTCTCTTAAAGGAATAACGTTTTTGAAGGATGTAGCCAAAAGAAGACAGTATTTGTAAGATACTAAAATTTTTGAAGCAGTTTTGTTTAATAGAAAGTTTCTCTAAATTGAGAAATAAGACTTTTACTCAAAGACTCAAAAAAAGATTTGTCTAGTACATCATCTGCAAGCAGATTGGTCAACTCTAGTTGTGATTATGAAAAACCCTTTAATACCACAAAATCTAGAAATACAAGGACAGTGCTTGCTCCAAGTGATTGGTTGCCCTGTATGTTCCATTATGATAACAATTCAAAAATATCATCTTTGCTGATATATAATTTTGTAAGCAATAAAATGTTTGAGTTAGCCTATTTAGATTTGACTAATTTGCAAACTACTCATGAAAAGGCTGACACCAGAATTTTTCTGCATGTTATTCATTGTCATGAGGAATCAGACATAACTACCACTGTTGTAGCAGCTAAAGATACAGATGTTTTGCTTCTTCATACAGCTGCCTTCCACATTTATTGTTGTGCAAACTTCCATGCATCAGCTTTAGTGGTTTTTAACCCCTCTTCATATTGCTTTAAACATTATAAGAGCAAAGGCTAAATCTCACTGTTTGATCAGAGTACCCAATGAGTTGGCTATGGATAGTGTTGACTAGTTGCCTTCCCTCTAATCTGTATCAAGGACAACTAGCACAGATAGTCCTAGAGTAGCTTTGCATGATAATTCCATAAAGAGACAAATTACTTGGAGCTCACAAACATTGCAAGCATATGTTTTACAGTTTGTATGGCCTACCTATCCACACCACTGGGCTAAAGTTAATAAGACAAAGTATGAGTCTTTACCACACATAAAATCTGACATATTCTGTAAACAGTGAAATATTAAAATTAATTTTTGGAAATGTATAGACCTCAGCAAATTTATAAATCACAGACTGCATTGAATTGTTAGTGTGTTGGATATTGCTAAATCTATTTTGTAAAGTAATTGGCTATGACCGATATGTATTAATTTCCTTTTTCTGCTTCAGAGAAGATTCCACACTATCCATGCATATCTTTTATCATGTGACGTTACCAGAATCATCCATTTCAGAGCCCTTGGGAATACTAGTTGTTTCATAACACTACCACTATTCCTTTGGGCTTGACGATGACTGTTAAATACTCCCTCCCATATCTCTAATCATTCATATGATTGACAGAAGTTACAAATTGAGCTTCTGTGCTATGTTCACTGCTTGTTCCATGGCCCAGGCCATATCTACACCTCTGAAGCAGTTTAAGTCAGTTTTGGTAGTCATTTATTCACCATGTTTTTTGTCGCTGTATGATCTGCTTTTACTTGGGGAAACTTTAACTGTCATTTCAACTTAATATCTCGTATATGGAAATTATATAAATTGACATAGTTTTACTCTCTCACAAAAAACATTATTTTGCACTTGTTGAATATACAAGACTGTTTAGTTTAAGAGTTATTATTTAGTGATTTAATATTTAATGATCATTTGGTTTTCATAACAAGAGTGTAATAATTGATTATTTTAAAAGTGATAGTTATGACAAGTTTCGTTACATAACTCTGTCCGAGTTGTACATTGTGTATACAGTTTCATTGTTGTACTAGGCTTTTGTAATATTGTTGATGTTATCTTACTCGAAGCTTCTAAGTTTTTTTCATTATGTGAATATTGTTGTCACTAGAGGGCTAGATATTGCTAGATAAGTAAGAAATTAAAGTAAGTTATTGAAAATTAAGTTAAAGAAAGTGTGATTGTTAGTTTGCTATAGGAGGCAATATCTAGAGTGAGTTTCACAGTAGTATTCTAACAACAACTTGTCAATAACAACTTGTCTTGTCAAAGGGTGTTCTAAATTAATTGAACCAGCCTGTGTGGACTTCGATGAAAAGGAGACAGGTATTTAAAGCTCTGCATACAACTGTGATAACCAATAGTGCTACGAATTTTTGTACATATACTTGACTTGTTTTCAATGTATTATTTTAAAACAAGTGGATTGTGTGCTATTCGTTTAATGTTTGAATTTATGACCAACAACTGTAAAGAATTTGGCCCTCCACAAAAACTGACATTGGCAACTGAGCCAGGATTATACAGTGATAAATGGAGGTAGAAGAAGATGTGAATGACAGCAGAAGTAGGCTTATATGTTCACAACTGTAGTGTTGGTGAAAATATTGAAGTTTACAATCACACTATATAAACATGTCAACAGATTTTGGTAAATGGATAGAAAAAGGGGACCGTCTTGGGGTCAAAGATGGTGAACTATTGAGTATTTGTTCAGCAACAACAAGAACTAGAGAGAGAAGAGTGGCAACAGAATAGAGAGGAGCAGAGACAAAGAAGACTAAAAGAAGAAAAGGAAAGAGAAAGACTGAAATAAGAAAAGGAGAGAGAGAAAATAGACTGGAAATAGAGAGAATAAAGCACAAATTGAGATTGCCATACTCACCCAATAGAAAGATGAAGGACCCAAGAATGACAATGGGGTAAAGGTCATAACTGGGACAAACGTGACTGGGCAGTCTGTCTCAGCCCACTTCTCACAGGAAAAGGCCTACAAGTATATGCAGACATGATGTCAAAAGATGTTATGGACTATGAAAAGTTAAAAGTGGCCTTGCTGAAATGCTATGAACTTGCAGAAGAACATTTTCATCAGAAGTTCAGAGAAGTCAAACCTGACACTGGAGAAACTGTATTTACATTTGTGACATGTCTATGGCAATAGTTCACGAAATGGAGTAACATGGCTAAGTGTGAAAATAGTTTTGAAGGACTGGCAGATCTACTAATAAATGCACAATTCATTATCACATTATCATTATCGCTGATATGTCACTGTTCCTAAAGGAGAGAGCACCAAAAGATGTGGACAAGATGATCAAGCTGGCACAACAGTATGTGGAAGCTCATGGAGGGAGTATATTTGGCAAGTCCAAGAATAACCAGTTTAAAGTCGAAACCAGTGGTGGCTGACCAGAAGCAGGATACCACCAAAGGTGACAAGAATTCAATGGACAAAAGTGAGGGGAGATGCTATACTTGTTATAAAATGGGATACACTGCAAATGAGTGCAAATCTGTCATAAACAAGCAACAGTAGGAATGTCAACATAAAGCAGCTGAAGCTACTTACAAAGATGCTGCTGCTAAATGAAACAAAATCAAGACAACTCCTCAGATTCACCACAAGAAGGAATTGCTATCTCCATGATTAAACAGTGCATGATTGATGGCCAGCTCAAGCTAGCAAACAGGTCAAAAGCACCAGCAGTGATTGGAGCATGTGATAAACATTAAGAGGTGACAACAAATCACGACATGCCAATAGGCGAAGGCTATGTCAGGAACAAGAAAGTGAAGGTCCTACGAGGCACTGGTTGCAGTAGTGCAGCAGTGAGAACCAGTCTAGTATCTGATGTTCAGATGACAGGCAAGATACATCTGTGTGTGCTGATTGATGGGACAGTGAGAAAGTTTCCCATAGCAAAGATAAAGGTGGATACTCCACACTAAGTGGGAGACCTTGAAGCCATGTGTATGAAGGCACCAATCTATGACTTGGTGATTGGAAACATACCATGTAGTAGAAATTTAGAGGAACCAAACAGAAAGGAGACTGATGAGGCATCTGCAGTCACCACAAGAGCTCAAGGGAAGAAAAGCAAGCAAGATATTAAGTCGCTTAAAATCTCAAAAAATGAAATCCCGAATGTAGGTTCTTGGGAGCTGAAGGAAGCCCAGAAGAAAGACTTGTCACTGCAGAAACTTTGTGACAGTGCCTGAGAGAAAGTTGAGCACAAGACAAAGAGGAAAGAGACTTACAAAATAGAGGACTGGAAAGGTGTAATGTACCAGACTTATCAAAGGCAGTCAGAAATGCTTTTATGACAAAAAGGCCAAGGATTAACATTTCAAGGACATTTCCCTGCAGTGGAAAGGACCTTTTGAAGTACAGGAAGTTATCAACAGAATAAACTACAAGATGAAAGAGGATGGAAAGACAAAGATCTATCATGCAAATGTATTGAAGAGGTACTTTGAGATGGAAGAAGAAATAACTGGTACAGCTATTGAGGTACAGATGGACATGGCAGGTGTGACTGTCAAAAAGGCAGAACCTGATAACAGTGACTTTGTTATAGAAGATGAAGACCTACTAGACCAAAAACCACTGGGTGGAGATGAGACGTACAAAGACTTCAACATAAGTGAAGAACTGACTGGCAAGCAGTAGAATAATCTACAAGAGCTACTGTGCCAGCATGCAGATGTCTTCACAGACAGACCAGGCAAGACAGGCAATGAAGGAGGCTAGATCTGAAACAGGAAATTAATTTTAACTCATTTGCTGAGATTAGCCTTAAGCATGAACCAATCCTAATTGTATTTAACCTCACATTTAGTAGTCATAATGATAACCAACATCCTCCAGGAGTGATTTTACTATACAATCATCATTTGTGGTGGCAAACCTGCTAAATTCTCAGAATTTCCATTTCATTGGTTAAGTTATAGAGACCATATAATGTGAGCTGTGAGAGTGGTTTGATTTGAGTTTCAAAGGAAAAAAAGACTTGCATGAAAGTACTTTTCCATTTGAATCTTTTGTTCACCATTCCTATATGGTAAGCTAGCTGCATGTGCATTTTTACCTTATTCTCATTTTAGTCTAGTTTGTGTCAAGTGTTTCATTTTTACTTTCCATTCTGTCACTTAATAAATTTTGTTTTCTTCCACCATGATTTTTGTCATGTCTTTATTTGCCAGTAAGATGTTTTGTTTATTGCTACTTACATCTGATTTCCTTTATTTTGCTAAAAACAAATTAAAACATAATCAATCCTTTGCTTGCTAAACTTGCAAAGCTCTTTTCACTGCAGTGATCAGGTGGCTTTGTGTTTTACATTTCAAGTGTGGGAATACCATTAAACTATAATTTGAGATTCCTGCCAAAGGAATTTTATAGGTAAATACACTATTATAATTATTCATACTCATTTCAGATGTTCAGTCTATGATTTTTATAGCTTTAGTGTGTTTCTATTATTGTTTACACGTGTACATATATATATATATATACATTTGTGTGTGTGTGTGTAACTACAAATTGTGTGTATGCTAAACTGTTATACTGTGACAGTAAAGGCAGTGTTCTACTGTGGTACTTTTCTTTTTCAGATTGTTCATTGCTTTTATATGCTCATTTTATGGGTACATAGTGGTCTTTAAGTTTTTTAATGCATATTTCGCCACACAGTCTACAGTTATGTTGATAAATATGGTCATTCCAGAAATTATCAATGTCAATTAAGACAGTTTTGTGTGATTTTCTTTGTAATTACAAATTGTTTATATCAAGCACATAGACTTGAAAATTTCAAATAATCTCACATTTCCATTAGTTTTAAATTTTACAGTGTTGTCATAGGTAGATACTTGATTGGTAGTTGTAAAACAAGTAAGATTTACACTTTGCTTGCTTTATTAATCAGTTCTAAACAGTATTAACTACTCTTGACTGAAGCATATGGATAATAATGACCAACAAGAACTAGTTTTGTTTTAAAAATAAATGAAAAATATGTATCCACATTTCTGGTGTAAAGCACTATTTTACTAATTATATCTTTCTGAGCAGAGTCCAGTTGTCAACTCCTCAAAATTTCTTTGATTGCTTGGAAAATTCCAGTAATAACCTCTGCTTTTGGGTTGGAGATTTGTACCTGGAATTGCATAATGCCACATATACCACTCAAGCTGTAATAAAGTCTATGAATAGGAAATGTGAATTTGCCCTTCGCAGAACCGAGATTTTACTCAGCATTTTGATGGCTGAAAAGAAAGAACCAAAAACAGATTATCCAAGTTTGAAATTAGAAAACATTTGGAAGACTTTACTCCTTACTCAGTTTCATGATGTGCTTCCTGGAACATCTATTAATAAAGTAAATGAAGAAGCTTTTAAAATGCTTAATGATGTTTTTGACTGTGCTGCTGAACTTGAGAATGTTGCTGCTTTAGAGTTATTTGGTGAGTTTGATAATAATTAGAAACGTTTTCTGATACATCTATTTATCACAATCAGATTATTAATCTGTGACTGTTATCTCTTTAAAGTTTCTTGGCTTTATGCTCATACAGTTATGGGTTTATTCTATAACTAATACTTACAAAATAATGTAGATTTGTATAAATGAAATAAGGACTCATTGAGTTGCATTTGAAAATATTTTTGATAATTTAATCCAAAACATTCATAGATGACTGAAAAGTTTTAATATCTAAAAATTCACAGAGTTTTATCTTGAACTAGAGTTAGATGTTATTTATTAATATGTGTGAATAACATACATGTACCTTACACTACATTGTTTTGTTACCATAAAATGTGAAAATACTAATAGTAATTCAGCATAATTTTTAAAGGTAACATATATTAGAAATGTTGATAGTATATAAAGTATAATATAATGTTTTTGAAACTGCATAACACATAAATACTTTTCATCGACTTAAGGGTTTTATTTTCCTCCCTAGCATGAAATATTTGCCATGATTGTCCGAGAGCACATCATGTACATGGTATGAAACATTTTAAACGTTGTCTTGATAAGCCAGGCAACAGATTGCACCGTCATTGCCCAGTTGTCCAGGCCTTTGCTATCCAAGTGTGATGTCACAGCACAATTATTTTGCAGATGACAGTTGTTTGCTGCACAGTGAAAACACATTGAATCATTTAGGCCTAATCACAAAGTGCTCAATTTTAATTTATCATAATAATTTTGGATATATCTTATTGATGCACATGTGATGTCACACATGTGTAGCTCATTTAACCAGTATACTTTTCCAGACATTTTTTTCTAGCACAGTAAACCACACAGGGTCATTTAGGCCTAATTTACAAACAAATTTGAAAACCTTGCCAACATTCTAGACAAAGGTTTTATTGAAGTTAGACAGGCGCATACTTTGTCTGTTTATTTGTGTTATTACATGATGATAGGCTTTTATATTGTTACGACAGCAGAAGTCACGCGACACT
>NW_013668665.1:1483-5365 GCF_000517525.1 Limulus polyphemus | reverse complement strand
AAAATTATTTTTATACATGTACATGTTATATAATGACTTCAGTGTTGAAAATGTATATTAAGTGTGTACTTTTGCACACCCACTCCTTCATAAAAAATAGAAAAATGTATGGAATACAATTACAATTTATTTCATCTATGTAAAATAGTTTAATAGTGAAAAAACTGAAAACATACATTTATGCAGCTATAAATATATCAATTTACCAATCTGTTTGTTTTAGCATATTCTGTCATTGGACAGGTTTGTTGTTGAATTATTTAATAAAAATTATGCACAATCCAGTCCACATCACAATAGGAAAAATAATTCATTTCATCTTTAATGTTTGCTACAACACTTTCACCTGTAAGCCTAAATTCAAATTAAAACTTTTAAAACATATACCAATGTAACTACTGGGAGTTTAATATACAAATAATGTTTAACAGAAATGTCTTTCATTAATAGTAAGTACAACTTACTTAGAAATAAACTCACAAAATTTCCTTGTTGATTGTTTGAATAATAACTGAGTAGACCTGATAAATTCTATTTCGTACAATGAACATTTTTTCTGACACTGAACTTCTAAAACTCATTGAATACTCATTAACTGATTACTTGTATTTATATATAATCTACCCTTCTCTCTAGATATTAGAAAAAGTTTCTGGGCTGTTACATTATCATGATTATCAGCTCTCTCTCTCTAGCAAACAACTAAATTATAACATTGAAAATATAGCTCCCCAAAAGCAATACTTCCCTCTTCTCACAAGATTAGCTATTCTCATTCATTACTGCCCTCAATTTGTGAACTTTTTTTATTATGCATGCCACAAGCCTTCTGCCACCCCCCCCCCCCCCATGATTCCAATGTGTGTCTCATTCAAATCATCATGTATCACTTCTTCACCAATAGGAGAATAGTACACTCATGTGACGCATGTAACTCCCTCTATGCACCTCTACCGAACTATCACTTCTCGTTTGGCAGCGCTTGCACTCAGACGTCTTTCTTTTTTTGTTTTCATTAGTGTTTGAGATTGTATTAGTTCTACTCAGTTTTTTTTAAAGTATTCAGGTTCAATTACCCTTGTTCAAGTCTCATTTATTTCGTACTTCAAGCGCTTTTGTCGACTGATACAACATGAATTCTGAAGCTACTGTCACCACTTCAGGTATCTCACATTTGACAGCCGCTTTACCACATGCTTCAGGTGCTGGTGACACATTGAGAGATTTGTCTCCGTTTATTTGCAGGGAGAATGAACGTTATTTGGATCAATCTCCCGTTAGTCTCACCCATGCCAAATTTTACCTCCTCTGTCTTACCCTCACAACTCTTTTGTGATATCTTTTCACAATCCATCTCTTGTTTGAGGCTCTTCACAGAAATCCTCAGGAATTTTCTGGGGAAATCCTCTTCAGCTCTGGCTTTTTAAATGCAGTTTATCTGTTGTTGGGACCTCTTAGGTCATGATGCTGTTTTATCGAGAACACGTTTACCTGCTCCTTATCTCCAGGATTTGCATATAGCTCTGTTTCTAAGACATTTTGTCTTTGATACAGTCCCAGAGTCTTTGTAGTTTTTAGTGGCATCTGTCCAGCAACAATCTACCCTTTTCCATCTGGTAGTCCATTTATCTCAGTCAGAGCCAAGTGTGGTGCTGATTCCAGTATCCCATAAGGCTCTCTGATAAAACCTGAAGAACCCAAATATTGGTGATGAAAGGATGCCATCAATGAAAGAAGTTTGCAAATTGAGCTCCCACTGGGCTGAAACTCACCAGGTAGTCACTGGAACTGGTGATAGCATATCATGCATCGTCGAGAAAAATGACGAGCTGTGGTACTGCAAGAAGGAGAGACAGGTAAGGGCTGGGAATGGGAAGGGACATTCCATTTCTTGTCTCAGGTACCTGTTTCCTTCCCTTCTCCTCAGGATTCCATAACTCGTAAGTGTCTATCAGATGCAGTACAGGACCTCCTCACTCACCAGGCTATTAAACCCGTTCTACATCACTCCCTGGGGTTTTACTCTAAAAAAACTGGGGCCTGGAGGCCTGTCATTGATTTGCCCCACCTCAATCATTTCACCTTGGAGTCCTGCTTCTCTCTTTGTTGGGTATTTTCTCTGGATCTCTGGATGACCAAGATGAAGTCTCCAATGCTTATCTGCATATTCTCATCTCAGAATGATCTCGTCCTTATCTTTGGTTCATCCATTGACGGTTGGTGTACCAATTTTGCACCCTACCCTTCTGGCTGGTATTTGCTCCTTATATTTTCTGGTGGTGAGAGCTTTTGCTCTTCATCGTCATGCCCTGGGGCTGTGTTTCAATTTTTAAATGGACGACTGGTTACTTCTGGCCCATTCCGAACAGGAGTCAGCCGGTCAGCTCCTTCTTGAAACTCGTTGATCAAATTAAAGAAGTCCTTCCTGCATCATACCCAATACCTTGTGCATTTGAGTGTCTTTTTTCAACACTCACCTCAATTGGGCATACTGTATCTAATTCCTCACTTTCTGCACGTGAGGATCTGTTATTTTTTGGGATGTGGTTTTCTATGACACTGCTAATCCCCTTCAGTAATGCACACGTGTGCTCCCCTCAGTGAGCTTTGCACAATCAGTGGAACCCTGCTCAGGGTCCCTTGGATGCTCCCATAACACTTCCTCCTTCCCTTGTAGACGATATTCTTTGAACAAGACTCACACATTGGCAGGTGTCCTGCTTCCTCCTCCTTGTGTGGATTTACATCTGTTTGCAAACACATCCCTTCAGAGCTGGGGTACATGGGTCGATCACCAGGGTCATTGGTATGTCAACAAATGGTCTCTATATTTCAATGTCTTAGAGCTCCTAGCCATTTATTGGGGCTTTGGATCACTTTCTTCCCATTGCCAGACATCGTCTGGTAATGATCCATTCCAACAATTCAATGGTGGTGGCTTATATCAACTACCAAGGTGGCACCTGGTCTAGATCCCTCTGTTTTCATACATTTGATCTCCTATATTGGGCCCATGCACAACACATTCTTTTAATTGCATATCATGTTCTGAGTGCTTTCAACCTCATGGCAGATCATCTTTCCCACCCCTACAATATTTACTCAACAGAGTGGTCCCTTCATCCTTGTTTTCTGGTGGCTTTGCAGTTTGTGGGGTTTTCCTCACATCAATGCATTTTCCACCACACTAAATCACCAGTTATCCCTCTTTTGGTCCCTGGTACCTCATCCTCAGGCTTTGGCTGTAGATGCCTTCAGCCAGGATTGGTCACACAAATTTATATCTGTTTATCCTCCTATCTGATTGCTTCATCAGGCAGTTCCCTTATCCATGCCACTATGTGCCAGGTTCTTCTGATTGCTTCTTACTGGCCAGCTCAACCATGGATTCCTTGTTCACTCCAACTACAATTATTCCCTCTTCTACCACTTCCATTATTACCTGACCTCCTTCTTCAACCTCAGTCACTGGTTCTGCATCCCGCACTTCATGGTGTGATTATTTTGAATAACAAAATTTGTATACTTAGGAATGATCTCACCAGTGATCAAAACTTTATACCTATTTTAAAAACAAATCATACTTACTGTAAAAGCTCTAACTTATAATATAAATAATCAATAAGTAAACTCAAAACGAAAATAACTATAACAGTTTGAAATGTTACATTACTAATTTTACTAGTGGAATACTAGAATATGTACTGTACTTTAAATTAATTTTGAGTTTAGTCTAGCTATTGACCTGATTTCAAAGAGATAAGAAAATGTATGTATATGTGTGTGTGTAGGTGCGTGTGTATACATATATACACATATATGTATATATATATATATACACATATAATGGCTGGAGACGGCTTGAATGGGTAATGAAGAAAA
>NW_013668665.1:0-983 GCF_000517525.1 Limulus polyphemus | reverse complement strand
AGCCATTATTAGTCTCAAAGTGGGTTCCTCGTCATCGAATATATACACATACATTCTTTTTTTTTACAGATGTAATGATCAAAACTTTCACCCCTCTGTAGTATTCTTAGGTAAAACTGATTTCTGCACAGCATGATTGAGCAGGAAATCTAAGGAGTAATCTGTATATGAAAACATGGATCAGTTTTATTATTGTGTGAGAAAAAAGAAAGACGGAGCAAGTTTGAGAGAAAATGAAACAATCTAGTACAAACAAAACAAAAACATGGTGTGCATATTTGCTCTAAGAAATGAACAGTTATTTCTACTGGATCACTGGAGTGGTCATCAGCTTTCCCTCTCTCGATATGAATCTATAACTACTGCAACCTAGTCATAAGGAAAACTAGGTAGAAAGAAAGAATAAATGTTTCAATCATGGAAGAAAGCTTGTATCTTTTCTCTTGTAAGAGTTTCACCATATTGATTGCCACTCTCTTAGAGATTTTGCCCACTGTAACATACAGACATCATCTACTCAGCCAGCAAAGAATGTTGCAGCCACTGACTCTTCTAACATGTAAGAAAAGTATACCACATCTCTTCTAGCAGATTAGATATCATCTGTCAAAGAGATTAAGACACAAAAAAAACAAGAACAAAGCCAACTTCAATGGTTTTTTAGACCACATGTTTATGTTAAAACTACCAGAAATTAAATAAGCAAAACTTTTAAAGATTCCTATTTTAATAAAAGTAGGTAGAAAGCATGATATTGTTAAGTCTCCGTTTGTTAATTAACTTTCCGTAACTTCGTTCCGACGAAACTTTAGCGACACAAGTTCTTTACCTAATAAAACTGGTTTATTCTTTCTGAATACAACTTTACGATACACTTATTTTCAATAATCGTGCTAAAACAAACACTATATCAACGAATGTCAATAATACTTCTGACTGCAGTTCAATTACTCGCTATCTTCACACACATATTACATTATTCT
>NW_013668664.1:145760-149257 GCF_000517525.1 Limulus polyphemus | reverse complement strand
ATTTTACGGTGATAATCTTGTTTTCTTGTGCCCAATAATGCATAATTTCATTTGATAAACACGTTTAGATTGAATGGTAATTTATAATCAGTCACAAGAACGTCGAATCTGAATCACTTGAAAAACACGGGGTTGCTTAACTTTTTTCCAGGTGTATATTATAGAGCTATCCACACTGTCTCAATATTACAGTGATCATATTATAGAGCTATCCACACCATCCCAATATGATGGTGATCATACTATAGAGTTAACTACACCATTCCCACAGTATGGTAATCATATTATAGAGCTATCCACACCATCCCAATATGATGGTGATCATACTATAGAGTTAACCATGACATTCCCACAGTATGGTGATCATATTATAGAGCTATCCACACTATCCCAATATTATAGTGATCATACTATAGAGTTAACCATGCAATTCCCACAGTATGGTGATCATATTATAGAGCTATCCACACCATCCCAATATGATGGTGATCATACTCTAGAGTTAACCATGCCATTCCCACAGTATGGTGATCACACTATAGAGTTAACCATGCCATTCCCACAGTATGGTGATCATATTATAGAGCTGTACACACTATCCCAATATTATAGTGATCCAAGTCATCCACGTAGTATGATGATCATACTATAGAACTATCCAAGTATAAAGCCATCTCTATATTATGGTGATCATTCTCCAGAACAATCTAATAGTTAAGCCATTCCATAGTAAGTTATCATACCTCCATATCTATCCAAGTGTAAAATCATCCCTATAGTATGGTGATCATACTCCAGAAATATCCAAAAGCTATACCATTCCATAGTATGGTAATCATATTCCAGAACTATCCAAATGTTAAGCTATTCCCTGGAGATGATGAAACAGACAGAAAAATAAAAGACAAGAAGAAATTCACAAAAAATTAAAATAAAATCATGAAGAAAGAAACAGAAAATAAAAGAAGATCAAAAAGTAGAAAGAGATAGAAAAACAAAACAAGACCATGAAGAAATTTATAGAAAATTAGATACAAGACTGAAATTTAAGAGAAGAGTTAAAAAACAGACAAAATATTTGAAAGAAGAATTAACAACAAAAATAAATCTGACTGATGACAAGATCAATGAAGATATTGGATATATACAGAGAGATTACAACAACAAGATTTAAGAAGTACAGAAGCTTTATAACAGCAAGAAAAGAACATCAATGACAGAATAAAATATTGGAAAATGAATTGGTAAAGATCAAACAAGCCTCAACTCTTTCAGTATCTACTTAAGAATTCTAACCTAAAACATCATTTACTATAAAATATAGCCCATATAGCTAATTCCAATAACCAAAGTTATTTTCTTAATTAAGTAGATTATTTCATGGGAGAATTTTCTATTAAATTAAACCTTCACAACTTTTTCAGGACCATGATGTACAATAGCTATTTTTTCACAATTTTCAGAACTGAAACAGCTAATTTTCCATGACTTCCCAAGATTTTAAGGACACTCATAGTATTGTGTAAGCTTATTTAATAAGGCTTTACTTTAAAAAAATACTAAATTTGCATTTTTTATTGCTTCTGCAGACACAAAGAATCCTATGTTATTTACATAGGCATCAATTTCCTCTGATACCTAGTTCACCAACACATATTACCTTCTTTTCATAAAATTTACTACTAATATACAGAACTATGCTACTTACCTGATTTTCTTGCATACAAATTTCTTCTATTTAGAATTGCTGGTAACCCACAAAACTATGTTACCTAACTGACATTTTGTCTACAAATTCCTTGTTTTATAAAAATTCCTGCTACCACACAACATTATGTTACCAAACTTTTCTGCTGACAAATTTCTTTTAACAGAAATACCTCTCATTTTACTGGATATTGTAGTCACTACTTGAAATGTTTTATGGCCAGTTGTGGTATTGACTTAAAAAATCCACATGACTACTGATACCTTTGTTTTATCAACAAATTGCACCTATTTCTTAGAAACCTAAGCAGTTCTACCTCAATGGCATCTAAAAATATTTATAGTAGTAATAATTTATGACATTACTCACCCTAAACCTTATTTTATAGTTTTAACATTGTAAATGCCATAGCACAAGATGTGGGTGAAATATGAAGATATAAGCCTACAGAACTCACAAAGCAATACATACCTGTTCTATTTTTGCTTCAAAGATGATCATAAGCAGAGAAAATTTTTTGGATGAAGCCATGCCTTTCAAGACTGTTAAGATCCATGAAGAAATATTTATAGCTTTTGGCCAGTACAGCCAGTCCAACATCCTACCAACAACTAGAGTCAATCCTTTATCTGCTGACTTATCTTTCAGAAGTAGAGGCACCACTTCATGTAAGAGTTGCAAAGGTAAAGCCTGTATGTAGATTAAAAAGTTCATAAACATGCACTTTGAAGAAAATAATGTATATATTATATTATACTATGTATGACCAATAACATAAACTACAATATTTTCAGGCTTTCAAACTAGCTTGCCCTCGTGGTTTCCATGATCTTTTGCTGAGTTTAAACAAATATGTGTAAGTTTAAAACCAGGGTTTCAATCCTAGTTAATACAACATGATGCTATATACTTTAGTCCAGTACAAATTGGTGCAATTAATATATTTCCTAGCACTAACATTAACAATTATTGTGCTGTGTTACAATTAAAAAATATCAAAAATTGAAGAATACTACACTGAAAATCTATAAATTCATACCTTTTACAAACTGATAACATATGGTTTAAAGTAATCTTTCAACTGTTTTGTGATATGCTGGTGTCCATGCATTAAACATCTAGGGGAAACTGAATAACATTATGCACAGTTTTATTTCTAAATACTGTTGTGAGTGAGTATGGAGGGTTCAAATAAAACTAAGTTGTACACATAGTATTTTATATTCATTATTGTGTATGGCATTAAAATAAAACTATCTTTACTATTGTGTTTGTTTAGAGTTCAAATATAGTAGTAGACAGTATTTTATATTCATTATTGTGTATGGCATTAAAATAAAACTATCTTTACTATTGTGTTTGTTTAGAGTTCAAATATAGTAGTAGACAGTATTTTATATTCATTATTGTATGTGGTGTTAAATTAAAACTACACAGTTAAAAACACTGCATCTTCATTATCGTGTATGTAGTGTTCGTATAAAACTAGGAAGTAGTAGACAGTATTTTATATTCATTATTGTATGTGGTGTTAAAATAAAACTAGAGAGTTAAAAACACTGCATCTTCATTATCGTGTATGTAGTGTTCAAATAAAACTGAGAAGTAGTAGACAGTATTTTATATTCATTATTGTATGTGGTGTTAAATTAAAACTACACAGTTAAAAACACTGCATCTTCATTATCGTGTATGTAGTGTTCAAATAAAACTGAGAAGTAGTATACAGTATTTTATATTCATTATTGTATGTGGTGTTAAATTAAAACTACACAGTTAAAAACACTGC
>NW_013668664.1:144330-145510 GCF_000517525.1 Limulus polyphemus | reverse complement strand
AAAATGAACTAGGGAGTAAAAGGCACTCTGTCTTCATTATCGTGTATGTAATGTTCAAATAAAACTGGGAAGTAGTATACAGTATTTTATATTCATTATTGTATGTGGTGTTAAAATAAAACTAGAGAGTTAAAAACACTGCATCTTCATTATCGTGTATGTAGTGTTCAAATAAAACTGAGAAGTAGTAGACAGTATTTTATATTCATTATTGTATGTGGTGTTAAATTAAAACTACACAGTTAAGAACACTGCATCTTCATTATCGTGTATGTAGTGTTCATATAAAACTGGGTAGTAGACAGTATTTTAAATTCATTACTGTGTGTGGTGTTAAAATGAACTAGGGAGTAAAAGGCACTCTGTCTTCATTATCGTGTATGTAATGTTCAAATAAAACTGGGAAGTAGTATACAGTATTTTATATTCATTATTGTATGTGGTGTTAAAATAAAACTAGAGAGTTAAAAACACTGCATCTTATTATCCTGTATGTAGTGTTCATATAAAACTGGGAAGCAGTAGACAGTATTTTATATTCATTATTGTATGTGGTGTTAAAATAAAACTAGAGAGTTAAAAACACTGCATCTTCATTATCGTGCATGTAGTGTTCAAATAAAACTGGGTAGTTGCAGACAGTATTTTATATACATTATTGTATGTGGTGTTAAAATAAAACTGGGAAGTTGTACACACTGTATTTTACCTTCAATATTATGTTTGTATGATGTAAAAGATAATTAAAAATAATGTACACACACAGGAACATACTTCCACTGTTACGTATTTCCTAAAATAAAACTATGAGACATTGTAGTTCACTTACACTATTGTTTTATTAGAAAAGAACTAGGAAGCTGTAAACATAGTAACCCACTTCCATTATTGTGTTATTAGAAGAGAACTAGGAAGCTGTAAACATAGTAACCCACTTCCATTATTGTGTTATTAGAAGACAACTAGGAAGCTGTAAACATAGTAACCCACTTCCATTAATGTGTTATTAGAAGACAACTAGGAAGCTGTAAACATAGTAACCCACTTCCATTATTGTGTTATCAGAAGAGAATTAGAAAGCTGTAAACATAGTAACCCACTTCCAGTAATGTGTTATTAGAAGAGAACTAGGACGCTGTAAACATAGTAACCCACTTCCATTATTGTGTTATTAGAAGAG
>NW_013668664.1:140098-143330 GCF_000517525.1 Limulus polyphemus | reverse complement strand
GCTGTAAACATAGTAACCCACTTCCATTATTGTGTTATTAGAAGAGAACAAGGAAGCTGTAAATATATGAAATTACTCACATTATTGTGTTATTAGAAGAGAACTAGGAAGCTGTAAATATATTAAATTACTCACATTATTGTGTTATTAGAAGACAACTAGGAAGCTGTAAACATAGTAACCCACTTCCATTATTGTTTTATCAGAAGAGAATTAGGAAGCTGTAAACATAGTAACCCACTTCCATTATTGTGTTATTAGAAGATAACTAGGAAGCTGTAAATATATTAAATTACTCACATTGTTGTGTTATTAAAAGAGAACTAGGAAGCTGTAAAGTTAAGACAAAAACATAACTCACTTTTCCTATTGTGTGTTAAAACAATGAAACAGTAACTCACTTCAACTACTGCAGCTAGGACAGGAGAGCAATCTTTGGTGTCTTGTTGTAACAAAAAGTACATAGTTTCTAAAGTTTTCTGGACAGAAGATTCCGACGAATTCCAAATTGTCTAGAGATTTAAACCAATAGAACTTAAGTGCTTTTATAACTTGAACTTAAAAAAGTGTATGTATTAAACAAATACAAGATTTAATAACTTGAATTTATAAACTGGCTTAACTTTTCTTTATGCTTTCAGTGTTTAGTAACCAGTAGGCTAATTAGTTCATGAGAGTTCCACTTCATACTAAGTGTCATGTACACATATGTTACTATTACCTTGTGCTATTCTTAGTGAAACTAGGATGGTTAAACACAAATAAACATCATAAACTTAATTTTTATGTTTAGTATACAATTACTGTCATGGAGAGATAAAAAGAAATTTATATGTAAAATCAAACTTGCATGGACAGTTATAAAATAAGGGAGACTGATATAAAGTTAATGAGGAATCATACTTCATGATATGTGTCAGGGAGATTACGAATAAAAATGTTAAATCATACTTTGAACAGTGACCAGTACTCAATAAAAAGTTAATACCAAATTTCATTTGTAATATTTCTATGTATAACTATGAATGAATAAAGATCCTAGTGAAATTGGACATAGCCATACATCATGCTGCTGGTAATATTCAAATAAGCTGGATCTAGTAAAATATCACAAGACTAAAGACAGCAATATTTAAAGTAAATACTTTTAAATACACATATCACCATCTTTTTTCTTATGTCTAATTTATACTTTTTAACTTTTATATTATATATAACAATGCTTTATTGTTCTTTTTACGTCTATTGCATTGTTTTAAACTTAACATGATTTCAAAAACTTTACATTCTACCCACCTGTAAAAAGTTACAAACTTTTGAAATATCAAAAATGAATCCTCCCATTTCATTTGACTGGTCTGGTACACGAATATTTGCTAAACAGTGAATTATAGCAATACACAGCTTAGAAGTCAAATCTCCCATGGGTACACACTGAGGGATGTATCTAAACAGCTCAGTAAATGCAACAAGAACAGAGAGCTCCTTGTTTTCTAGTAGACAAGTTACAGATTGGGTTTGAACAATGTGGCACAAAGATTTGAAGTTTTCTGTTTCCCACAGCATCTCCAGACTATAATGGATCAACTTAATCAGCCTGATATAAAAAAAAAAAAATGTGAAATTCATTTCAAACACATATTAATTTTCCAAATCAGATTTTATAATGTGTTCCATTCTAAAACAAAACAGTGTTTGGGTTAGCCAACAACAAAACCAACTGTTGTCTCTTGTATCTATTTATTGTGGTAATTCAGCCAAGTGATGGTTATTAGGGTCTTGGTCTGTGTTCTTGTTGAATGATGTTCCTAGTTGTTATGGGAATTCAACGTGAAATTGCAATTCAGTACTGAATTTTTATTTCAACCAACTTCCTACCTCTGACAGCATTCCTTCATTTATTAATGTGTGTCTGTGAATGGTTTCAGTTGATGATTGGTTACATAGGCAGCATGATATAGTTAGTCCATTGGTTTTGTTGTTAACATGAATTGTTATTTTAAACAAGCACTTAGTTTCACCTACACTTGTTAATATATGTGCATGTACGTGTAAATGGTTTGAGTTGATCACTGGGTGCATGGGTAGTGAGATGTTTATTAGTCAAGAACACAGGTCAAGGTCCTAATAACCATCATTTGGTTAAATTACCACAATAAACAGATATAAGAACACAGGCCACTATCCTAATAGGCCGATCTAAACATCTTCAAGTAGAATAAACAAGAAGACAGTGATGCATGATACGAACTGTATCTAAACAGACAGTAGTGCATGATACGAACTGTATCTAAACAGACAGTGGTGCATAATACGAACTGTATCTAAACAGACAGTAGTGCATGATACGAACTGTATCTAAACAGACAGTAGTGCATGATACGAACTGTATCTAAACAGACAGTAGTGCATGATATGAACAATATCCAAGAAGACAGTGGTGCATGATATGAACTTATCTAAATACAACAACGATTCAAGATATCAAGACACACCTGCAGGACACACTGTGTATTATTAACATGAGTGATAGTTTAGTGATTTTCCACTTTCTGTAGCTCAGACTGTGCTAATCCAAACTATCACATATTTTTAGTGAATGTGCTCTACTGGACCCTTACTTCACATACCAAATTTCAAGGCAATCCATTAACAAATACATAAAATGTAAAATCTCCAATTTCGATTGATAATTTCCTTTTTTTTTCTTTGCACTGAAAGTATAGAAAATATATTTGATATTAAAATATACTTCACTTTTATTGATTTTTTCAAATTTGGTACACTAATAGATCTTAACAACCTACATTTAGGAGTCTCATGTGGTGTGAATATAAGCCACATGTGCAAAGTTATTCAACAAAGACAGCTCAAATTTAACCAAATTTTTGCACATGCCTACATAAAAAGTCACGAGCTATCAGTCTAAAATTTTTACTACAGCTTCAACTAAGAGTAAAAGTGGAAGATGTTTTTGTCATTTGGATTAAATACGGCTAATTTAGAACAGCAAAATTACAGGATGAAAGGATGTGCAGATTCATAAGTACTGGTTAGGCCAAGCAAACTAGATTAGCAGTTTCTAGCTCAAATTTTCAAAAGAATCATATGGGTGGATGGTTATTATTCATTGCCAGCTTTTAAGCACAAATTTGCTAAATTTTATGAAATTCTTCTAACTACCGTATTTTTTGGTGTATAAGACACACTTTTTTACCCCAAAATTTGATAT